>NC_049983.1:28067890-28071631 GCF_000003815.2 Branchiostoma floridae
CAAGGGGAGGGTCCATGGCATGTATCGTCTGACTTACAGGCGTCCTGCCGGGTCTAATTATATAATTATCCACTACAAGCTGCACGGACTGTACAAGAGTAAATGTCTACTGGGGATTGTCAGAACGTTGCCGCAATTACACGGTAATAATTGGGAACAATTCCAGCAAAACTTATCATGAGGCATGTGTGGACGCTACAGGCACTGTCCACCAAATGATACGTATTTGTCGCCATTATTTGACATATGGTACCATGTCTAGAATATTCTACATTGTATGGCAATGTACTATCCTGTACAATATAGTTCATAACAACAGCAGCAAGGAGATTTAGGAAGAAGCTACAATGGACCGAAAACGTCACCGGTTCTCCCAGACACTATCTACATTTAGTCCTTTTTACCAGGTACCCTCCGAAAAACATGCCATTACGGGGTCTGCGAGCGTTTTTCCGCCAGGCTTGGCCAGCTGTTTTGATTCATAGTTTAACTTTATTTGCCCTGTTAATCAGCGATGAACGTTGTTAGTAAACTATACGTGAAGCGTAATTAGCCACTTTCATTCTACATAACGTTGTTATCTAGAACGCATCGTTAAGCGGTACTGAAAAAGTCCCCATATCCCGAAGCTAATCGCCCGGTTCCCCAAACGTCACAATAAAATACCCGGTTGTGTCGCTGAACTGATATTACAATAAGGTAAATACAGGCAGGTTCGTAGCTGTGAACACGGGCTGACTAAAACATATCCTGAAACATGGGCCCTACAATTTTACACCTTTTCCTTTGCAGTGCTTAGTGCTGTCAATCATAAAAGTAGATCACGAACTACAATGTATGGTGAAATTAAATAAAAGGTTGGGCTTCTGGAAATCTGTTAACAAAATGAATGACCACAAGCCTGCTGACAGAAAGTTACGTGCGACCGCATCTGTTCCACCATACACGTAGGACCTGCAAATTTGGGCGGGCATACTTGACCAGTGCTTCGAGTATCAATCAGCCGCCGGACACGTTGAGAGGTCCACGTAGTGGTACTTTCTTTTAGAGACAAAGTGGTCTATACCGTCACTATTGCCTTGACATCCCTTTCCAAAAAAAGGTAGTTCGTTCATGAAATCCAATTAAAAATTTCTAACTGCGTGCCACAGAGATAAACGCTAAAGGTGTAAAAAGATGAACTTCAAATTATTCAAATCATCCAACTCCCGCTTGGCTCTTTATCACAGATGATCTCAGGTAGCGTGGGGTAAAAGTGTATCTAGCAATGACAGCGCTTTTGTATGTATGACGATTCAACACGCATTCAAGTGTAACTGATTCAACCTGATGCTTCGGGAGAAGGGGCTAACTTTTCACAGGTTACAGAGAGCCTTTCTAATTACGGGTCCCTATCTACCCACCAATGACAGAGCCCGAGTATAACAAGTAAGCACCCAGTCGTGCATAAGCAATCCAACCGGTTTTGTCGGGGGTGGGGGGTAGGGGGGGGCGTGTGGTGGAGTGTAGAGTGAAGCTTGATGGGCATGTTGCCGGGTCGGGCATTCACAATTATTTGTGCCAACAGTGCAAGTCAGAGTGAGTCTCTACAGGAACATTAAAAAAACGTTGCCTGTTGCCACATTCAAACAACAAGCAGGCAAGACTACTAGAAAACCTAATATCGAGACAAATGTGTGCTAAAGAGTACTTGCCACGCCAGCACGTCTGACCTTTGCAGCCATCTTCTCACTCACTTCCTTACATTCAAGTAACCACGTGCACGAACACACACCATCGCAAACCAACACGCCAAAAATATGGAGTCACCAACATCAAATGTTTGTTCATAAAGTTTAGTTGAATCAAGTGTGAGGATAGTGCCGGTTTACTGACGTGTCAAACTATTGGCCTTGGCACGCATTCAACAAACTACAAACTACAGAAGCAGTCGGTTCGACCGGTTGCGTTCTCGGCTATTGTCGGCAGGCGGCGACCGCACCACACAGTGTGACTGCGGCCAACGCGCCAGTTGATCGGGTCCCTGATTATCTATGAGCCGACCGGGCGGCGCTACCGCCTCGGGGGACCAGCGCTAGTCTATTCCGACACACAGGGTAGAGCAGAGCCGTCCGTACGTAGCGCCATTTCTTAACTAAGGCCGTTATTACATACTACATTCACGCCTTGATCTGATGATCGGTGTATTCTATTCTATTGATTAGGGTCCCTTTCCTATTTCGTTCTAAAGACGCGGATTGTACCATGAAGTGTGCACTATACCCAAATACAGGCACTGTACGATTTAAATGAGACCACGTGGTCACCGTGCGAAAACAGCTCGTCTAGGCGGTGCGGCGAGGAGGACAAGCTTTTCTCAGCCAAGAGAGCTCGTGTCTAATTACAGGTCACTACGTATCGGCCAATGTCAGAGCCAGAGTACAGCAATGAAGCAGACATGCGCAGTGACCAGTGTGTAGCCATCCGACGTATTTTTTTTCAAGGGGAGGGTCCATGGCATGTATCGTCTGACTTACAGGCGTCCTGCCGGGTCTAATTATATAATTATCCACTACAAGCTGCACGGACTGTACAAGAGTAAATGTCTACTGGGGATTGTCAGAACGTTGCCGCAATTACACGGTAATAATTGGGAACAATTCCAGCAAAACTTATCATGAGGCATGTGTGGACGCTATAGGGCACTGTCCACCAAACGATACGTGTTTGACACCATTATTTGATACTTGCCACCATGTCTAGAATAATCTATATTGTATATGACCTTTGCCTTTCTAAAGTACATGTAGCTTTCTATCCTTTACAATACAGTACATAACAGCAGCAACGGGAATTTAGGAAGAAGCTACAATGAACCGAATTTGTCACCCATTCTTGAGATATCCCCACATAAGCTCCAGACTGAAAACAATAGTGACAACAATACCTCCATCTTCATAGAGGTAATAAAGCAGAACTATGACACTTCGGCTTGGAAAAAAAAGACCAACAAAAACGAAAAAAAAAAATTGACAAGACTTGTCGGAGCCGAACCTCTGCTTAGATAGCAGAAGCCGCCTAACTCGTCCATTTTCTAAACAAAAGCTAAGGGCAAATTATGAAGCCTGCTCACCGTTCGCGAATTTCTGGCGTCTGTTGCTCTCGAATGTGCCTGGGTGTTCTTGTTGGAGTTCCTTCGGTGGTTCCCTCTCGACTTGAACTTAGTCTTGTAGAAAACAGCAGCCCTTTTTATCTGTCCTGGGGAGTTGGTCAGGGGGTGCGACAAGACCACTAGCGGAGATGACGTTATAGGCGTGCCATCATGGAATGTTGACCCACCTACATATGTTGGCCAACCTACTTACCTAAGATAATGGACCTATTCTATGGCGTTGGATGGATAATTTCTTACCTCGCTACACTTCAAGTGTTCCATTGTGTCAATTGTCACACAGTAGACAAAGTAACATCAATACCAATATCAATCATTCCCATCCCTCGTCGTTCCTGTCTTCAAGTTTGTTTGTTTAATTGTCTTCTCTTTTATAGTTTTTGGTGATGTGCTATTTATGGAAGTATTTTACAGTATCACTTCAGTTATTTGAGTTCACTGAGTATACATGTAAGAATAATTGATATAATTCCTTGTATTGTTATATATATGTATGGCTCGTCGGTGACCAAAATCAAATAAAGTTCCAGTTTAGGAATAATGTACCAAATGCATTATCATGGTTACCTCCAGCCCCCCCCCCCCCCCCC
>NC_049983.1:28072620-28104353 GCF_000003815.2 Branchiostoma floridae
TGCCAAAAAAAGCCATTATTATTGTGCAATCATATATAAAGACTTTGGCGCCATTTGAGAAAAACAAAGCCTTTATCTCGTGCATTTTAACCTGAGACCGTTATGCATGATCGGATCAGAATACAACGATTGCTCCCTTGACTAGCTGTACAGTTTGATCAGGACAGTTGTCTGTGCGAACCTTCTCGGTCCGGTAATGACCTATCGAAGTGCACATAACTACGGCACGTTTCAGGATGATGTTGAGTGATCAGGAATTCTGTATCTTCAATAAAATGACGAACATCATATCTAAAGATGCTGAAGTAACGCACTGAGGCAATAACTCTTACTTTTACAGATGTCGTTTGTAACATTGAAGAATGAGGGGAATGATCGATAGTGATATTGATGTGCAGTTATAGCAAAAGTATATGCTTTATGTGCAAATTCTCCTAACCGTCAGACTATAGTATCACTACACTTTTTACTTTCACTTTCACTATAGCTCTTCGTCAAGTCTTGGAATTTGTAAGGGTCGGGACTGCTCATATATTATCTGGGAAGATATTGGAAGATACCATATTTGTTTCATTGTGAGACTTCTCATATAGTTTATGGGAAGATATTTGAAGATATTAGAAGATTAGAAGATATCTGTTTCGTTGTGAGGATGTGAACTTCTGATATAGTATTTTGGAAGTTATTGCCAGATATTATATTTATTTAATTGTGAGGATTTGGATTCAGAATAAATAGGAAGACATTGGTTCCTCAGAGAACGGGCACTCCATTCAGTAACGGTATTCGTCCTAAATTAAGCCTGTTTCGTATTATTGGCTGTCTGTTGACCTTAATTTGTTTACCTCTTAAAATGTTAATTGGATAATACCGCTCTAAGACAATAAAAATATTTGGATAATTTTCTGTTGCAAATCTATCTTTGATAGTGCAAGATGTTTCCAGGCTTTGTATATGCGACCCCATTGTACCATGTTTGCATTGCGTGCCGTTTTCTGCTTTTCTTGAAGACTTCAATAAGAAGTCTTTATACCTGCCAAGCCACGAAGGTCCTCTCGGCTTCTCTACTGCCAACTTCTTGATGGTACCATGGTTTCTAAAGCCTCGAAGAAAATGACAGCTGTCTTGCCTGACTTGCCCAAGCTTTCCTGTCAATTTGGTCCTGTTTATACAGTAATTTGTAATATTTCTTGTGTGTCTGTTTCTATGCATTTCCATCACTTTTAACCAACATTTGATTGTTCTAATTTGCCTAATAATGTTTCGTCATCATCTCATATTGTCGAGCTAGTTTCCCGGATATTTAGGGTGTGTCTGTCCAGCTCTCCTCTAACTGCTATAGTTGCTACCTACTGTCTGAGATGATATTTACAAAATCCAGATGCACTATCAAATGGCCGCACGTACTATATATATATGTGCAAACTTTTCATTTGAAATCTATACATTATAACAGAAAGTAAAGTTGGTTTTTATACCACAGGAAGTGTTTTTTTTTGTAACTGACGAGCTTGTGTTCTTGGGTTTGCCTAAACACCACGGGCGATCCAACATGGCGGCCAAGAATTGCTTCGATCTTAAAACCAGCGGACTAGCTGGAAATAACTGTTGAATACGTAGGAGCTGCTGCGTTTTTTAAATTCATAAATGTATAAACAATATCTTCAGAGCGTCACACAAGGTCATTGCCCCATATACACAGTAATTTAGAGTCGTTTGTGGTCGTTTGTGGTGACCGTTTCTTATCTGCTCATTATGCCTCATGTGTCCCTTACTAACGCATTGCTCTTTCCGTATCAGCGTGATTGCTGAAGCAAGAAGCAAAATGTCCTCCTGTGTGAATCTTACGTTTTACAGATTATATCTTTCCGTTACCTTTCCGATATATTCTGTTAGCTTTGTGCTTACGTGTAGAAAGGATGTCAGAAAGGCAGCGTTAAAGGGAAACAACTTCACAATGTGGCCGGGAGTGCTATGCTCATGTCCCCGAGAATTTTTGGTCACCTTTACGGTGTGTTTCCGGCTAACCTTGATGTCAAATTGTTTCCAGGGCCTATACAACCCTGCTCTTCGGCTGTTCGTGCAACTTACCCCGTAGGAAAGTTTGTCACAGCCCCGTGAGCTTAGACCCCACCCCGGGGCCTAGCCAGGATGTTTTAAGAAACGAAAATTTAAGGGAGTTTGCCGCGCAAACACACACAGGAACACACACAAACATAACCTTCTTGGTAAAGGTAAGTAAAGAATCATCACAGACGCATCAAGAATACAACAGGTTTTACTGTACTCAGGTGATATCTATTATACGCCTTGTTTACCGAGGTTTGGCCGCTTCCATTTTTCTCTGTGACATCTACAGACGGGTGTGGGCTTGATGATGGATGTGTCGTTTTAAAATTAGAACCTCTCCCTACGCGTCATAGGGGGTACTTGGGTACATGGCACGTTTCGGGAGGGAGATTTCTGGTTTCAAATACCGATACTTGTACATTGACCTTTACAGTGTAGAAAAATCTGCTTGGAGACGAACCTTAAACACGTCCCTGCGATTCGTTTGTTTGTTTGTTTGTTTGTTTAGCCCCGTGAGAACACCGTCCCTACAGTTACTGTAGTGCCCCCATAAACATTACGTTGTTATTATGTCCGTGTGGTTTGTTTGTTTGTTTGTTTGTTTATTTGTTTGCCCCGTAAGAACACCGTCCGTACAGTAGTGCCACCATAAACGTCACGTTGTTATTATGTCCATGTGGTTTGTTTGTTTGTTTGTTTGTTTGTTTGTTTGTTTGTTTGTTTGGCCCCATGAGAACACCGTCCGAACAGTAGTGCCACAATGAAGGTCATGTTGTTATTATGTCCGGGTGGTTTGTTTGTTTGTTTGTTTGCTTGTTTGTTTGGCCCCGTGAGCCAACGTCCGAACAGTTACTGTAGTGCCTCAATAAACACTACATTGTGAGGTAAGGTGGTGTGTAATGTACCACCGCTCCAATTTCCTGTTAGCTTTCTGATATATTTCTGTTACCTTTGTGCTTACGTAGTCTCTAGGTCGCAAGCTGTTCCCTAGCCGGCTCATACTCCTCTGGCCGGCTTACTTCTCTATTTGTTCCATTTCTATGGTTTTCCCAGCGACCTATAGGAGTCTGGTAGAGACTAGTGCTTACGTACGTGTGTAGAAAAAGATGTAAGAAAGGCAGCGTTGAAGGGAAACAACGGCACAATGTGGCCGGGGCTTCTACGCTCATGTCCCCGAGAATTTTTGGTCACCTTTACGGTGTATTTCCGGCTAACCTTGATATCAAATTGTTTCCAGGGCCTACACAGCCCTGCTCTTCAGCTGTTCGTGCAACTTACCCCGTAGGAAAGTTTGTCACAGCCCCGTGAGCTTAGACCCCACCCCGGGGCCTAGCCAGGATGTTTTAAGAAACGAAAATTTAAGGGAGTTTGCCGCGCCTCTCCCTACGCGTCATAGGGGGTACCTGGGTACATGGCACGTTTCGGGAGGGAGATTGCGCAACACACACACACATACAAACGCACGCATAACACACATACATACAAACACACACACACACACGCAAACTTAGCCTTCTTGGTGAAGGTAAGTAAAGAATCACCATAGACGCATCACAAATACAGCACGTTTTACTGTACTCAGGTGATGTGTATAATTCGCCTTATTTACTGAGGTTTGGCCGCTCCCATTTAAAATTAGAACCTCTCCCAACGCGTCATAGGGGGTACTTGGGTACATGGCACGTTTCGGGAGGGAGATTTCTGGAGGGAGATTTCTGGTTTCAAATACCGATACAAATACCAACACTATAGTTGACGCATCGAATTTTCGTTGTGAAAACCTCACAAACCACAAATTGTTGCTTAACAACTTTCTATCTTTGCTATCTTAACAGCAAAAACGGAGATCTTCTGAATATTTCATCCGAGATGACCACCTCATATGTACAAAGAGCCGCGAAATCTACATCTTTTGAGCGATTTGTGTTGCAATGAAGCTATTCGAGAGTGACTCAAATTCATGTGATCTGTTTTAGCCAGCAAGGAAGGCAACGTTGGGCTTTGTGATAAGCCTAGTGTTTGTTTTGAGATAATCCGAACATAGGCGACACTTTCAAAGACTGTCCATCACACAATACAGAAACTAATCTAAGCATGGAAGGGTCAGCTTGATTAAGCCGGCTTGGGTGTTCCAACAAAAGTTCATCCCTGGCTCAACAAAACTTGAAGGTACTCCCTGAGAAAAAACTATCTGCTCTGAAATCAGCTCCTGCCCTATCTAAGAGAGATAGTCTGTGACATTTGTGAAAATTGATTGAAGTTTATTTTTCGTCTGGAACTTGGCACATTTATCACCTGCCTTCGGCGTTGGCGCGTTTGAAGAATGAACTCGCCGGATGGGTGTAACCGAGATGGATAATTGCTCATGTCAAGCTTTAGGTGTTCCCCTTAGCAAAATGTCACGCAGTACACACTTTTTGACCCTTGTTTAATCCTTCAGAGATCTTTGTCGCCAGACACGACGATTCTACTATAGTTGGTCACACCGAGAATTTACTTGTTTTATGCGTTTTTAATTGGGCAACACGAGGCCAAGTCAACTCAATTGCATGGATTTCATCCAATTTTAGTTAAATCTCAAGGACTGACAGCGCTGCCAATTGTATCCATGCTTTATCAAGGATCGTCTTTTCTCAAACTACGGATATTCCAGAGCTTCGACGTCGGACTTACGACGGATCATAAGCAGCCTGTGACAGAACCAGCCGCCCGTATGGGTCTAAGACAGCCTTTCCGTAACAAAATAGGTGAATTTGGTACGACACCTGCACGGCGTGCTTGCGAACGTAAGACAGTTTTACGACAAATGTCATCAGGCTGTGAGTTTCATCGGACCATCCAACTTCTATCGGGCTCCTTGCATTCCGTGCCGTGAAAATCGGTGCAGCGAGGGCAAGGAGCCCCGGCCGGCGGAAATCGGGTGGCACCAAGGTTAATCCTACACTACCTTATAAGATGAGACTTGGTTAGATTTTACCGCCTTTTTTAAAGGAGCCAGGCGTTGCATTTTAATACCACGCATTGAAGAATATAAAAATACACTCCTTTATTGAGTCCGGGGTAATGAAGGTTAAAACTGGGTAGCAAAAGTTTGCCTCCTTCATCTTAACGTTGGTTTGTGTTGAAACATCGATCTCAGGGCAAATCTAACGTAATTCTTAGGGTCATATTTCTAAGCCACAAAGAATGACAGTGACGGCAACCAAGGACCCCAGGTAAATGCAGGCCCGAGCGTTCTATACGAATGCTCGGTGAGCTGAAAACCAGGTGTGCTGAACAAGAAGGGAGTTAAGATGGTGCTCGTGTGTGATTATGTCGGTATTGTTGTGAGAAGGTTCGTTTTTAAAATCATAACGAGAATCAACCAAGCATGTGAGATCTTTTTTAACGTGGATTTCTTTAGTTGAAAACATTCAAGGTCATGTTATTACAAGTCTCACAAACCAACAGCACTAAAGAGACGCGATGCTTCTTTAAACAAATGTGATTTTGAAGAAACTGACTCGATATGACTTGATATATGATTATAGAACCGATACAAATTGTTAAGTACAGTATATTATTATAATAGTATGGTACAGCACAGTATAGTATAGTATAGTATATTTTTGTATGGGTAATATCCAACACAATAGTTGAAAAAATTTTCACAACATCTCACAAACCATGAGATATATTTTTAGTTTCCGGGCCGGGCCCGGGTTGGGAATTGGGACCTAGGCCTAAGCATGGAATGGTCAGCATGATTAACCCGGCCTGCGTGTTCCAACAAAAGTTTAATCCTTGCCTCAACAAAAACGTTACTCTCTGAGGAAAACAATATTTTCTAAAATCAGCTCCCAGTCCCCGCCTACTAACCAAGAGGGAAATTTTCTGACTTTCGTACATTTATGATTGAAGTTTATGTTTTCGTTTAGCCACCGATGGACCACAGCGACACACAGAAACGCACAGACGCAGACACGGACACACAAACACACACACAAACACATATGCACACACACATGCACACACGCACACACACACACACATAATCACACACACAGATACACACAGACACGCGCGCGCGCACGTATATAATGGACACATATATAGCAAAACTTCAGATGCGTTTAGTTCTCTGCGACTAACAAACACGAATTCAGAGAAGACTTATTCACCTCAACCATTTAAACCGAAAGCCGAACTAAAATCTGGACAAATGTAGTTTTCAACTTAAAACCCACCCTATCACCTAACCAAGCCTTCTAGCCATTCCCCGGGGTTCCAGACGGGGAGTCCTCGGCAGGGTGAGCTTCTATCCCCGCCGGCCAGCTAAGCTCATCCCGGTGATTTCGCCTGACTGATTCCAACTAAGAGGGCCTTCGGGGTGGAGGCGGGGCTGGGGCAGAATTTCCTCGGGGTATGTTACAGTTCGTGCCGAAGAGCTGGCTCTTGTGGGCCCTGAAGTTAATCCGGAGATTAGGTTGGCCGGATAAACTCCTTGGCCAGTTTTATGATACTTCATTATGCCACCGTAGGAAATGGTGGGAGATTTGGGGTTAGTAACTTGTTCAAGGCTAGTAAAGTTTCCTTGGGCTAATAAGTATCTACAATATATGCTGAATATTCCAAAATCACCATTTATATTCATTTTCTGACTTTGGACATCCTAAAAAAGAGAAAAATGGTCTTTTGTTACCTCAAAGCATGTCGTCCGTATGAAAGTTTCTGTTGAAAATTATTCTTTGATAGTGCAATATTATCTATTTAGTTGCAACCTTATTTTCCTATGATTGAATTGCCTGCTTTTTCTTCCTTTTTAAAGACTTTCATAAATCTCACTTTTACCAACTACTTGATCGTACCATGCTCCTGACGCCCTTAAGAAAAATAAAAGCTGTTTAACCCAAACTTTCCAAGGATTTCATGTCAACCTTATCAGGTTTATACAATAACGTTTAACATTTTCCTTTGTATCTATTTCAACAACTTTAGACACTTTCAACGAAAGTCTAATGATTCTCATTTGTTTACAAAATGTTTTCTCGTGTTGTCGAGCTATTTTAGTGTGCGTCTATTCAACTCTTCTATAACTGCTACATTGCTATGGCCCGTCTGACTCCAAGGTAGTATTGCAAATTTGTTACGTACTATATTTCATTGCGTGTAAGTGTAAAATCACCGCAAAAATCACATTTATACACCATAAGGAATAATTTCCACACCGACTTTGAAACTAGATTTATAAGGTGGGTGCGTAATGTGAGTGTCCGTTTCTGTGCCATAACGCCTGAGAGAAACACTTTCAATAATGGTTAACGTATGATCACAAGGTTGGAAAACTTTCACGAAAGAACCCACTCGGGTAGTGGGTGCTTTGCCAGTTCTAGTTTCCTTGAAATGGGTATGTAATATTTTCTTCTCTGTTATCTCTGCATCTAAACTCTGCATCTATCAATACAATTCACTGAGGTTAATAACGTGTTCTTAAAATGGTCATTTATACTCAATTTGGTGTTTCCCCCAACGGTATTGTCTTTCTCGCTCTCATTGCATAGAACCTCAAAACGACGTGTCAAATCTTGCACACCCTTGTTACAGACACCTTTCTTCTTAAATCAGTTTCTAAAATTCCTTTAGGATCCCTAGGTGCCACAAATTTTTTACACAAGTGGCAGTTAGGCCTCCAACCGATCTCACAGTTTGGAGGCGGTAAAATGTCTGCTGCGATCTATTCATGCGTGAAAAGGTCACGGAGTTATCCGACCTGTCGGCAGCTGTTTGCGAAGCGATGATGTTCGATCACCTGGAAACTTGCTCGTTAATTATAACAGATTTGTTTTCTAACCAGCGAAATATCAACAGGGAACAATTTATACATAGAAGTTCGCCTTTGGAAGGAAATTCGATCCCGTTTCTAAACAACGTTCTTCAATATCAGACAATAAGGTAAATATAGTAGAACAGTAGTAAATGGTTAGGCCAGATCAGCTAAATGTTGTTTATCATTTGACATCTCATGAACATTCGAACACAGGCTGTTTAAAAGCTCATTCACAGAATATGCCAAACACATCCGTATTGAAAAGACGTGCTCCGGGCAAGAACAAGTAAGCAGTCCACACACAGAGGTATCAAGTGACCCTTTCCAAAATGGTCGTGTCTAGAAGAAAATCTCCAGCCAGGTTAGGGCTGTATAATGTACCAAGTGAAGGTTTGATGTAAGATTTCCCCTTCAGGGAATTAGAATAGAACAGCTACATCACACATAAAACAAGGGACAAACGCGCAAACTTTAACCCATTAGATATGCTATACATCAGTCAACATCTGTTGTAGTACTGCTGAATCAAAAAAGACATTCCGATCCAGCCTCCACATTTATAGAACCAATTGTAAAGAACTGTAACACGCACCATTGTTGTTCTCTGCTCTCTTGGAGCAAGTTTTCTGTCCAAGTCACCAGGCGTATTCTTATTAAAGTCGGACATGACCGCCACACGTCACCCATAATCCATACATCGCTTGTCGTCCAGAGCACATGGTAAATCTCTAACTGACGAAGTAAATAACCTATCCATAGTCAACACTTCACAAGTTGCCAAAAACATTGATCAGTTAGAAGGAACATGGCGGCAAATGACCTTCTATAAAACCTTAAGATGTAAAACCGGTTGTACACAAGGTCGCTTATCGTGCAGGTACATTGATGACATCTAGCGGTCCCACTGTACCACTACATGTGCTACCAAATGACTCATTGACAACTTGTGCGGAACAACGTCTGTATCTGTATCTGTATCTACATGTAAATAGCCGGTAAAACCGCCGTTCAGCGTAACACACCAGCTTGGCAGGCACGCGGCGCGGCAGCAGTTGGTTATGTTACAACGAACGACCCGTCTCACCTAACTTTTGCACATCGATATCTATCTGCAAGTGTTCTTTAAAACTAGCAAAAGAAGATGCCCCTACTGTACTTGGTGATAACACATTCCACTCTACGATAGTTCTGGGAAAGTACCTATTTTTGAACACATCAACCCTAGGTTGGTAACTCTGGTACTTGAAGTCATTTCTTTGTTCAGCCGGTATTAGATACTTATCAGTCGGTACGTCCACCAGTTTATTGGTCATTTTGTACATCATGCAAAGTCTGGACATTTTCCTTCTGTCTTCAAGTGACTTCCACTGCAAATCTGTTTTTATTTTGGTAACACTAGAATCCCTGTTGTAGTTGTTTGTACAGATTTGGGCAGCTTGGTTCTGTAAGCTTCCAAGTTTATCTTTGTCTTTCTTTGTATACGGGTTCCATACTGTAGCGGTATATTCAAGGTTATATCTTACCAGTGACGTGTATGCAAGTCATTTTACAAAGATTGGGCATGCCCACAAGTTGCGTTTGATCACTCAAAATGTCTGTTTAGCCTTGGTTGCTATTCTATTAACATGGACACCCCACTTCAGCCCAGTTGTTAACGTAACACCTAGGTATGGTTGGGTTTTTAATGTCTGACCACAAAACTGGTAATGAGACACATTTGGTGTGCGTTTGTTCGTTATGTGCATGATATAGCACTTATCAGGATTGAACTGCATAAGCCATTTCCTTTGCCATTCTTCCAGGGTGTTCAGACGTAAGGGTGCAAAATAGACTCCTGGTGGATTTACTTTCTGGAAATATTTTGATACCCAGTAACAAGATGAGTATAAACGTTGGTATAAAACTTATATTTACAGGCAGATAATGCAGTCTTCTACCATATCTATGAGACAACAATAAATGTTTGAGTAAATGGTAAATGTGGGAACTAGAGATCCCCCACACATCAGAAGAACCGTGGCAGCACAACGAGAGAAACTGAAACAAGACACTGAACCATCACTGCAGTTCCAACGACGATTCCACACCGCTTTTACCCTGTAGAAGCTCCTCAATGGACGCTGCCCTCCACACCTTCAAACCCTGGTACCCAGAACCCGTGCATCTGCCACTGAGTCACATTACTCCCTCAGGAACAGCGACCACCTGACATCTGAACTCATTAAGTCCACCAGAGACCAGAGAATATTCTTCTACAGAGCAACATCACCCTGGAACACCCTCCTTACTTCTACTCGCACTGTCACAACTGCTGCTTCCTCCAAAAGAAAACTCCGCCTTTAATAGAAAACTCTGGGAATGTCTTAAGGGGACCCTTATAGGTGTATACAGTGACCCAGCATGACCTCTCGCTGTATATGTTTTTGTTGATAAATACTGTTGTAGAGTCTATTGTAGATACTATGACTACTTAATGCTATGAGACTTAGTGCTCCAGCGGACGAGAAGGTAGAGAACTAATTACACACCCCTCCTTCACCATAAAAAGTCATGTGCAGGTCAGGCAAACAGACAAATAGCCTGTCTGTCTCCTCATCTGTCAAATCGACAGGAGAAACAAACAAAAAACAAAAAAAAAACAACTATGACTACTATATTACATCATATTCTTTTTATGTACTTGATAATTATCCTGTCCTTGTCAAATTCCATTTGTAACTGTCCTTGTCTGTCAGCAGAGCTATCCCTGTGTAAAACCCACAGGCTGGTTGGGCAGCTCTGGCTGTGCGTGCTGAACAGCCAGAACCTATAAATAGATAAATGAAGAGACTGACCCACGTCATGTGCTCATCTGCATGCTGTGTCAAAGAGTCTTAAATCCAGCCGTAGTGTTCTGCAATTCTGCGGGAAGTAAATTACTTGAATTTCATCCTATGAAGAACTTTATTCTGTAATTTTAGAACTTTTCTATTTCTATGGCGTGGCACATAACATGAACACATGTTCTCGGTTATGTTGGGTCTATATGTAGGTCAACAGCAAGTAACTCGAGAAATTGTCGATGGAACTTTGTGATTTTTGGTAGGTGTGTAGCGGTTGTGGAAAGGAAGGCCAAGTTCGAAAATGGTTTACCTGACGTTTTCCTACGGTACTGCAGCGAGCTTGGTAATTTTATGCGCCTGTTTGTGGACAGCATAACTCGTTATCAGATAATTCTATAAATATATATAAGTAAATGGCTAACCTGTGAAGCTATAACACTAGCAAATAATCTACCAATGACATTGTAATGTAGGTAGTAGACATTGGAGTCCCTCCTGAGCATAGTAGTTTGGAAAAGTGCAGTGGGATATTGCCATGTTCTGTAACGTTATTTTCCAAGTACCTTTTGGCATTGTGCTTCAGGTTCTGGTTCTGAACTACTGCTGAGGTTCGCCAGGTGGCGTTCTGAACAATACACCTGATGGAAAACCGGTTTCTTGCAAAGGTCATCTGCCACTAGTGTTGTCAAATGTCACTAGTGACGCTTTTCTGTTTATATCGTGTGCAGTGACCCTTTGTAAGTTTGTGTTTACATCGTGTGCAGTGACCCTTTGTAAGTTTGTGTATATATGGTGTGCAGTGACCTTTGTAAGTTTGTGTTTATACTGTGTGCAGTGACTCGTTTTAAATTCACTGTTGTTGTTTTTAAATCAAGCCTGAGAAGAGCCTTTACACCTAGGACGTCTTATCCAATCTGAGATAGACACAGCCAAATGGACCAAACTGCGTCTGTGGTAATCACATGGTTCACTATCAGTCTCACTTTTCAAAGTTCAGGGGTCAAATTGTCAAAGAGGCGTTTTCTCCCTTCATCCAACTGCCAACAATTGTCTAGTTCTGGCGTGTGATCTGGTCTGTATTTCAGCTGTCAAGTTTCTAGCTATAGCCTCCTTTGCAGACGTTTGGGGAGCGCTGATTCTCGATTTCCAACGCAGGCTAAGGTTGACTCTTTGCCAGGAAAAGAAGTTTTGCCGCACCCAGAAATTCTTTTCCAGGATAGCAAACCTCTAAGCCCTTGTTGAAAATCCCAAACCAGCGCTTCCCAAAAAAATAAACGCTACAGTAACTGCTACAGAAGTCTGCACAGGAGGCTACAAGATTCCACCTACTGAATAAGCTTCACTAACAATGATGTGTGTCGGGGCTGCTGTGGAATTAGATTACTCGCTTCTCCATATAAGGGAGTTTAGTGTTACATCTGACTTGTCTGTTGCCATGGTCAGAATATTCAAGGCCAAATGCAGAAACCACCTTTTATCTAATCACTAACTTGTAAAATTCCAAACCCTTTCCAACCGTTCCATCTTTTCTCGATCTTTTTCTCGCTTATTTTTTCATACTGATGATGAGGATAATGGTATGTACATTGGCTATAATGATGATGTATTTGTTCCTTGTAAAATTACTGCTACTTTATGATGTATTATGTATTGCTGTTGTATAGTCTGATATTCCGTCGAATGAATTGTTTATTGTAATGATTTGTATTTGTATGTACTAGTGACAGCCGTCACCAGCTCCGCTGCTTTGCTGTCACGTGTCATGCATTGTAGCATTCCAAATAAATGAAATGAAATGAAATGAAATGGTGACCACATTATCTGTGCTGTTTTTGTTTTTTTTTGTCTCTGGAGCTGGTTGGGTCGCAAAGCAGTTTGGGTAAGTCTGACGTCTCCGATGTTGGCAGTCGCACAAGAAATATAACAATTATTGGGCGGGCCGACTTCTCTCTCTCTCTCTTCGCAGCCAGGGGCTGAATTGCATGCTCACAATAGGCGGGGCTTAATCGCAAAGGTGTTTAACTCAGGAATTTAACTCAGGTGACCTCCATACGACTGTTACAAGTGTCTGGAGAGGCTGCTGTTTGGCGCTAACTCAGGTGACCTCAATACGACAGCAACTGGCCCAGGTGCGTCCAAAGGACTTTAGGTTTTCAACCACACCTGGAACGACCACTACTCTTTTGCATAAGCGTGGTGGGTTCTTTAACATGCTCGACGTGTGGCTCTCCTCAAACACAGGACCTCCATTTAACATCCTATCTGAGCTAGGTACTCATTTTAACCCGAGTGAAGTGAGGAAAGTCATGTAAAGAGCCTTTTCCAAGGGCACAATATCGGTCACACATCAACGGATTAGAACCCAGGACCTCTGGTTCATGGGCCAAACACCCTGCCGTTATGTCAAACGACCCCAAAATAAAGTCTTCAAATGGCATAGTTCTAGTTGGCATGGATTCTGCAAGGTTTGCAGCTTCTAAACGAGTCATAAAGGAGTGTCTTAGTGGCTTTTGCCCCCCCCCCCCTCCGTATGAATATCAATATTCTTATCAGACCATACGTGTTCAGGCTTGTATTTTTACATCATGTGGAATACAACTAAGTAAAAGTTTCCTACTTGAGGGAAAAAGTCAGCTTTTGACCTGACAGTGTGTAATTTTCAGTTATTCTCCTAAGGAGTTTGTCTCTAGCAATACTATGAAATCTGACACAAAGACAACAGACACGGGTGTGTGGTACCAAAACTGCACATCTTATATTAAAGGTTTCATAGCAAATGCACATAAAGGATATACGTAACTAAGCGATCAGTTCTAGTTGTGAGTTCAGCAAGACATCACTTCTCTGATTTAGTGCATGATGGTATCTCTTGTCTATCTTCTCATGGGGATATCTGTGTTAATCTCACAATTATTACTGACACAAAATTCCGCAGCACCTCTACATAATAACACAAAATTCCGCAGCACCTCTACATAATAACACAGTAACACAAAATTCCGCAGCACCTCTATAAAAGAGTCTAGATTATTTTTGTCTCAGAAATACTAATTTGTTGCTTACAAGTAAGATAACTGATTCTCACTCTACAGAAAAGCTAATAAAATGCTAAATAATACACCTCATATTTCTAACACACTGGTGTCTTATAAACTAACAACGCTGACCTTATATAACCTCAGTATCAGCAACGTTTAATAAAATCTACAGGAAGATGAAAAGTTATATCTAGTACAGAAATAAGATTATGCACTAGAAACCTACATTTAGAGCCTTCGAACAGAGTAGAATTTGTTAATTCTGAAGATGACAAAGCTAAATGTCAACATAATTATTACTATATAGGCTTGCTAGGAATATGCACTATCATTTCGTAATACACCACTATCCCACAATGTTTCACAGCCAGCCTCACTCCCTCATCTCATCTTTTCCTTTCTCATATCAGTAAATGCCTTTGACTCTGAAGGTTGTAATCTGCAGATATGGTGGCCACCATGTCAAACACAATTACTGCATAATCCTCGCAAAACATTCTCCACAGAACCCGGAGGTTTTGTCTCCCCTGACTGTCACACTGTGGATGCAGCAATGGTACCGTAAAGCTCCTTTCACCTGCCTTTTGGTTTTTTTTGTTCAGCTGACAACAGTTTTCCACCTTCTAACCAACTGTGTCTATAATCACACGTTTGCATCCAGCATTGAAATAATAGTCCAGACACATTAACTTACAAATGGTCTTTTATATGTTTTGTTCTTTGAAAAAAAAAAGAAATTTGCCCAATGTATGTTCTTTGAAGAAACTGAATTTTGCCTAATGATATTTTTGTGCTATTTGCCCAATGTATGTTCTTTAAAAAAACTGAAATTTGCCCAATGTATGTTCTTTGAAGAAACTGAATTTTGCCCAATGATATTTTTGTGCTATTTGCCCAATGTGTGTTCTTTGAAAAAACTGAAATTTGCCCAGTGATATTTTTGTGCTACTTGCCCAAATGTATGTTCTTTGAAAAAACTGAAGTTTGCCCAGTGATATTTTTGTGCTATTTGCCCAATGTAACTTCTTTGAAGAACTGAAATTTGCCCAGTGATATTTTTGTGCTCCATGCTCCTGGACTTTTGTCAATTTAGTCTTAATGTGAAAAAATTCTGCTAGGTTTTATAATTGACTTCTCCAAATTTCCATAGGCTTTAAACTGTTGTCAGCTTTCCTATCTAACTTATAATATGGTTATATATGCGAAGAAATGAAGAATAGCTTCAGAAGATTGAAAAGGAGGAATGATGAAGAAAGACACAGGGATAAGGATGAAGACCAAGTGAGAAGAGTATGTGAGAGTGTGGGGGTGGGGGGGGGGGAGAGAGAGAGAGAGTATGTGTGTGTGTGTGTATGTGTGTGTGTATGTTGGAGTGATTGAGAACGGGTGGGAATTTAGGAAAAGAAGGAAGTGTTATTGAGAAAGAAGAAGGGGGTTAAGAAAGATTGAGAAAGGGATGGAGAAATATTTAAAAGGGCAAAAGATTGAGAAAAAGAGAGATGAGAGTTGACAACACTGAACTAGTAACAGTAACAGTTAATTACCGCTACTAGAGATTGAGAAAGGGACAGATGTTGAGAAAGGGACAGAAATTGAGAAAGGGAGAGATTGATGGATTGAAAAAGAGAAGAGAATTGAGATGCTGAGGTTAAAAAGATTGTATTGAAAAAGAGACGTTGAGAAAGGGAGCGAGAGATTTGGTGTGAAGTCCAACGTTCATGCTGACATTTCGTGCCTCACTCCAGAAACGACTACTCGGGTTTGGGGGTGGCGCTGGCAGCCTTGTCCTTTCCCCAGAGCTCAAACGAATAGTTGTCAAAGCCTGAAATAAAAACAATATCAAATAAAAACCGTATCAAATTAAGAGAAGAGAAATATGAGGGAAAGGACCGAATGCTCATTGCAACTATTAGTATGGGGAAGTTAGAGTTTAATGGCAGAATCTGTCTACAAACTTTTAAAAAATCTATTGCTAAATGATGACACGTGGACAATCGAAGACTCATGCATGGCTTTCAATAGCTAAACTTTTCTGTTGCCTTGCTTATTGCTACATTAACAAGGAGTCTTTAACAAGCGTCTCACAACAGATTGTGTTAGGTGCATGAACATCGTACTGACCGACACGATCCTCGGCCTGCTCCTTGGCGCCACGTCCGCGTCTCTTCCTCACCAGGAAGGCAGCAGCAGCCACCAGCAGGACTCCGGCTATCCCCGCAGCTGTGCCCACAGCGATGCCGACAGTGGGGAGGGGGGCGGCTGGGGAAACACACACACATCATGGTCATTATAACTACATACTGTCTGCTACCTGACAGTGCACTAGTGTGTAGTATTTGTACATTTGCCAGACATGGAAAAAACATGCAACAAGTCTCTGCAAAGAAGAATGTAGGTAAGAAGGCTGCTAGCACCTTAGACTTTCCCCATCATGGAAAAGATGATAATGTAACTAGAAACCTCTTACAAGCTTTGCCTATGAGATGACATATTACTGTTGGTAATCATTGGCAAAAACAAAACATTGTTACAGACTTGACAGTCACAGAACATCCGATCTTGGTTCACTCGCTGAGCCATACGTTCTTGAAAAACTAATTTTATAGCTACCTTGTTCTTGTGCATTCTCCACTTTGAAAGGTCCCTGGGTGAGGATCACTTCGTGGTTGCACTTGAGTAACTATTTGGCATTTTCCTGATAAACAAATTCTATAGCTACCTTCTTCTTGTCCATTCTCCACTTTGAAGGGTCCCTGACTGATGGTTGTTATGTGGTCCGTTTCGCTGGCACGTCGGACGCGGGCTTCGCTCAGGTCGGACACAGCGCGCCTGCGCCGGCTGGGCGGGATGCAGCCCTGACTGCACCGCGAGTCCGGGTCGCTCTGGAAGCAGACCACCATGGTGCAATGGATGTACACCTGTCGTGGGGGGAAGGACAACATATTTAGGAACTGGCAAACGCATTCAAGGCCAGGTGATTTTTAACCTCCTTTTTCAAGGTAACCCACGCACCTTTCTGAGAGCACCGAAACAGACACATGATATTGCTACCGAAGCTCAAATAAAATAAAATAAGAGCAGGATTAGGCTCTGACAGCTAAAATACATCTACGGGATCAACACCTTACATAATGGAAATCAGCTTTAAGCAGACAGCTAGCCCTGCCACCACCCGACCAATGACTCCCTATTGGCTGACAGCTAGCCCTGCCACCTCCAATGACTCCCTATTGGCTGACAGCTAGCCCTGCCACCACCCGACCAATGACTCCCTATTGGCTGACAGCTAGCCCTGCCACCACCAATGACTCCCTATTGGCTGACAGCTAGCCCTGCCACCTCCACTGACTCCCTATAGGCTGACAGCTAGCCCTGCCACCACCACTGACTCTCTATTGGCTGACAGCTAGCCCTGCCACCACCCGACCAATGCCTCCCTACTGGCTGACAGCTAGCCCTGCCGCCACCACTGACTCCCTATTGGCTGACAGCTAGCCCTGCCACCACCCGACCAATGCCTCCCTATTGGCTGACAGCTAGCCCTGCCACCACCAATGCCTCCCTATTGGCTGACAGCTAGCCCTGCCACCACCACTGACTCCCTATTGGCTGACAGCTAGCCCTGCCACCACCACTGACTCCCTATTGGCTGACAGCTAGCCCTGCCACCACCACTGACTCCCTATTGGCTGACAGCTAGCCCTGCCACCTCCACTGACTCCCTATTGGCTGACAGCTAGCCCTGTCACCACCAATGCCTCCCTATTGGCTGGCAGCTAGCCCTGCCACCACCCGACCAATGACTGTCTATTTTACCAGACTGGGATCATCAATGTTGGGGAATGTAAAGGACTGGATGGAGTAGTATAAGGCCATGTCGTTAGACCGTTCTGTGTCTAGCTGAAGCGTGGTGTCGACGTCACACCTACAGGAATGAAGTGACTGTGAATGCCACAGAATAATGATTTACTGGCCTAACATGCAACAGCCTGGCTGATGCGTTGTTTATGTGGCACCTATAACGTTAGGAGAGAGGTCATCATGAACGCCTCAGAATAATGATTTACTGGCCTAACATGCAACAGCCTGGCTGATGCGTTTTGTTGATGTGGCACCTATAACGTTAGGAGAGAAGTTATGTGACACCTATAACGTTATGAGAGAGGTCATCATGAACGCCTCAGAATAATGATTTCCTGGCCTAACATGCAACTTCACTTGTTCCACCTCATCATGAGGATGACAAATGATGATGAAGATGCAACAGCCTGGCTGATGCGTTGTGTTGATGTGGCACCTATAGGAGAGAAGTCATCTTGAACGCCACAGAATAATGGTTTACTGACCGAATTTTTAACATGATAGCCTCTTTACTGGAGTAGGTTTTAAATGAGAACACTGGACTCTTGCCATGTGCGAACAAACTAATCAACCTTTGATGTAAGATAATCACGTGAACAGTGACGTACCCGTCCTGGATAATGCTGACGCTGGGAGAGTCGTCAGGGTCGGTACTGGGCGTGGCAAGGCAGCGGAGAGCGAACAGCTGCAGGTCGTTCAGAGGTGAGTTCACGCTCAACCCGAAGTGCAGACGGTCCGATGAGGTCACCTATCCATGCATGCACAAATAAAGGAGAAAACAATAAAGGACGCATTGCGTTGGGAGAGGGACGAGTAAGGCAAAGAAAGCGGTTACCTTGTTATATCAATAAATGACAAGCATAACTGAAACAGGAGTAATGACTGTCCAGTTGGTTTTAATAGAAGATGACAATGACAGTCTGCACATGACCAGAACAAGACAAGTAGTTTGACAGACATTAGTAAAAAATGAAACAACAGCAGACCTGCACAGGGTAGTCGTCTGAGTTGTATGTCGCAGTGAAGTCTGACGAAGTGAACATGTGCATCTCAAAGGTGAAGCTGTTTTCCGCGTCCACAACTTGCACACTAAAACAGAACCATATTGTATTAAAAAGTATTCATTTCACTCTGATAAGACATTCAGAATGAATGTAAACATGAACCTGGAGGCTGGATTTCAATCTAGAATTCTGCACTCATGATAAGGTCAGCACCACCACCCACCCTTTGAGACCAAGTACTGACGGAGGAACTCACCGAGGAGACGGGATGCTGTAAAGGATCCCCCTCTCCTGTGAGACCACGTACTGACGGGGAAACCTACCGAGGAGACGGGACCACGTACTAACGGAGGAACTTACCGAGGAGACGGGATGCTGTAAAGGATCCCCCTCTCCTGTGAGACCACGTACTGACGGGGAAACCTACCGAGGAGACGGGACCACGTACTAACGGAGGAACTTACCGAGGAGACGGGATGTTGTAGAGAACCTCCCTCCCCTGTGAGACCACGTACTGACGGAGGAACTTACCGAGGAGACGGGATGTTGTAGAGGATCTCCCTCCCCTGTGAGACCACGTACTGACGGAGGAACTTACCGAGGAGACGGGATGTTGTAGAGGATCTCCCTCCCCTGTGAGACCACGTACTGACGGAGGAACTTACCGAGGAGACGGGATGTTGTAGAGGATCGCCCTCCCCTGTGAGACCACGTACTGACGGAGGAACTCACACCGGAACCTCTTGCTGAAGGGCGTCCCTCTCACGGCTCCGTTGTCAGACGTCACCTGACTGGCGGTGGCCTCGTTGGTGAAGATAAATTTGTCAGCTTCTGACGACTGAAAACAGATAAATGCATCAGAGCCCATCAACCTTCCCTCAACCGAGACGGGGGCCGGTACTGACTGTCAAGCACCTTTGACCCTTTACTGACGTCACACTTCCGTCCCGGAAGTGCGACTTAGGTTTTGGGTCATTACAACTTGAGAAGGATCAGAGCACTGATCGAAAGCTTGTTGGTAAGCGCTTTACTTTGTGTACGTATATAAAGTCTTAAAACTGTATCATTATGTTAACTACCGTCACAGATGAACTTACATTCAAGCACTTTTGACCTTTTATTTTCAACCTTTGTCTTACCAGTTTGCTCATGATCCATGCAAGGCCACAAGAACTACTTCTGGAGACTAAACTTTATTTATATAATTTGCTCTTCCTAAGTCAGAAACATTAAGCTTAGGCAAGGTCAACTTTCTGACTCAATAGGCAAAGCTTGGGAAGATACCTACTCCATTGAGGCCGGAATGATTCTGAACCACTCACACCGGGAAGGTCCCCTACTCTTTTCGATAAGTGTGGTGAGCCACGTACTCGAGGTGTGGCTCTCCTCAGACACGAGACATCCAGGTCCTTAGCAATCATTGCTCGCCATATCTATATCTAAGTACGCTGTGTTTTGCGCGTGTCTATTCTCCATTTTCCACACGTCTACTCACATCTACTGACAGTAGACCGTGTCTATTCTCCATTTTCCACAAGCCTACTCACATCTACTGACAGTAGACCGTGGCTTTTCTCCATTTTCCAGAAGTCTACTCACATCTACTGACAGTAGACCATGTCTATTCTCCATTTCCAGAAGGCTACCAGCATCTACTGACAGTAGACCGTGGCTATTCTCCATTTTCCAGAAGCCTACTCACATCTACTGACAGTAGACAGTGGCAATTCTCCATTGTCCACAAGGCTACTCACATCTACTGACAGTAGACCATGTCTATTCTCCATTTCCAGAAGGCTACCAGCATCTACTGACAGTAGACCGTGGCTTTTCTCCATTTTCCAGCAGCCTACTCACATCTACTGACAGTAGACCGTGGCTTTTCTCCATTTTCCAGAAGCCTACTCACATCTACTGACAGTAGACCATGTCTATTCTCCATTTCCAGAAGGCTACCAGCATCTACTGACAGTAGACCGTGGCTATTCTCCATTGTCCAGAAGCCTACTCACATCTACTGACAGTAGACCGTGTCTATTCTCCATTGTCCACAAGGCTACTCACATCTACTGACAGTAGACCGTGTCTATTGTCCATTTTCCAGAAGCCTACTCACATCTACTGACAGTAGACCGTGTCTATTCTCCATTTTCCAGAAGCCTACTCACATCCTGGATGGTCCCGCAGTCCTGCAGACCTGCCCGCAGAGTCACATCCGTGTCTGTAACCGTGGCGCCGCAGCTGGCGTCCAGCAGGTGCATGTTGTCCACATCTACCGCTGGTAGCGCCGCTCTGGGGAAGGTCACGGTCATGTGATCCTCATGGCACTCCACGTTCACGATAACCTCGGCTGGAAAACATATCCATGCATCTGACTGAACATTTTATGACTATAACGTTCACATGTACACAATCACCTCCTTGCTAAAGGTCCTGCAAACAAATTTACTCTTAGACTGGCCACAATGACCATGTCTCAAATTCATGCCAGAAACACGGTAAAAAGTCTTACTTGACAGCCTTACCCAAAGATCTTAACCCCAACCATAATTATGCTGACACTGATGGGCTTTATCTTTGCTCAATAAACAATTGATGATAAATTGATTTTAGTTTAGGTCAAAAGTAGAGTGCAGCCTTTTTGCAGTCAATCGCGTTGGAAGATCTAAACCTCCCAACATCCAAACCTCACACCCAACCAACCTGTGGTCTCTGTCCCACTGATCTCTCCAACTTCCTGGTCGCCATCTCCAAACGCCGTCAGGGTGAAGGTGTACTCCGTGTCTGCCCACAGGCCGTGCACGGTGGCCGCGGTGTCGCCCGGGGAGGGCGGGGGAGACAGGTCCCGGTGCGAGGCCCCGGCGGGACGATAGCGCAGCCGGTACCGGGTTATGTTCATGTTAACAAACGCCGTCCAGGACAGGGTCATGTAGTCCATCCCGACATCCGTGAAGACTAGGTCAGACAATCCTGCGGGGTGATTTATACACACAGAGTGGAATGCATTTAGCCCCTCAGTCTGTACATGCTAGCAACACTTTTTCTCTATTTCCATGTGAAAGGTTCATTAGTCACAGCCTTTTTTCAGGATCAAATTTTTTATGTTTTGCTAGATGTGTGGTCTATTATGATATGCAATATATATATAATGCAAATAGAAGCATGTCTGTTTTTTCAGACTGGTGACAAACGATAAGGAAAAGTGCATTTTATACCTGTGCAGGTGACCCCATCTCCGGTGTACCCTTCGTAACAGGTACAGTTAAATCCCCCGTCTGTGTTAGAACAGGTTGCGTCATCATGGCAGTTGTGTGTGCCATTCGCACATTCGTCGATATCTGTGGATACAAACAACACGCGTTTCCAGTGCTGAATGAACCTATGAGACTTTGTGAACGTTTTAAAATGGAAAATAATGGAAGTAATACATGCAATGTAACAAGTACAGACGCAAAATACAATCCCTATCGCTCTTACCAGCACACGTGACTCCATCTCCACCGTAACCGTTGGTACATTCACAGCTGAAGGAACCGTCCGTGTTGGTACAGGTTGCCTGGGCGTGGCAGTTGTCTGTGCCATCTACACATTCGTCGACGTCTGTGGATACAAATAACACATTCATACCATCTGTGCTACTATGTGAGTAAAGCTATGGTGCATTGAGTTTTGATACATTACTCTATGAAAATAATGCATTTTTTTAAATATAATGTCCAATTCAAAAGCGATATACAATCATTGTCCTTACCAGTACAGGTGATACCATTTCCACTGTACCCTTCAGTGCAATCACATGTAAAAGAGCCGTCCGTGTTGGTACAGGTTGCCTGGGCGTGGCAGTTGTGTGTTCCATTTGCACATTCATCGACATCTGTGGATACAAATAACACTGTCTTGTCATCTGTGCTACTATGTGAGCAAACCTATGGTGCATTGAGTTTTGATACATAACTCTATGAAAATAATGCATTTCTTAAATGTAATGTCCAATTCAAAAGCGATATACAACCAAATGATCTTACTAGTACAGGTGATTCCATTGCCGATATAACCGTCACTACATACACATGTAAAAGAGCCGTCCGTGTTGGTACAGGTTGCCTGGGCGTGGCAGTTGTCTGTGCCATCTGCACATTCGTCGACGTCTGTGGATACAAATAACACATTCATGCCATCTGTGCTACTATGTGAGTAAACCTATGGTGCATTGAGTTTTGATACATTTCTCAATAAAAATAATGCATTTTTTTAAATATAATGTCCAATTCAAAAGCGATATACAACCAAATGTTCTTACCAGTACAGTTGACTCCATTTCCACTGTACCCTTCAGTGCAATCACATGTAAAAGAACCGTCCGTGTTGGTACAGGTTGCCTGGGCGTGGCAGTTGTGTGTTCCATTTGCACATTCATCGACATCTGTGGATAAAAATAACACTGTCTTGTCATCTGTGCTACTATGTGAGCAAACCTATGGTGCATTGAGTTTTGATACATAACTCTATGAAAATAATGCATTTCTTAAATGTAATGTCCAATTCAAAAGCGATATACAACCAAATGATCTTACTAGTACAGGTGATTCCATTGCCGATATAACCGTCACTACATACACATGTAAAAGAGCCGTCCGTGTTGGTACAGGTTGCCTGGGTGTGGCAGTTGTCTGTGCCATCTGCACATTCGTTGACATCTTTGGATACAAATAACACATTCATGCCATTTGTGCTACTATGTGAGTAAACCTATGGTGCATTGAGTTTTGATACATTACTCTACACGTATGAAAATAATGCATTTTTTAAATGTAATGTCCAATTCAAAAGAGATATACAACCAAATGTTCTTACCAGTACAGGTGATACCATTTCCACTGTACCCTTCAGTGCAATCACATGTAAAAGAGCCGTCCGTGTTGGTACAGGTTGCCTGGGCGTGGCAGTTGTCTGTGCCATCTGCACATTCGTCGACGTCTGTGGATACAAATAACATTCATGCCATCTGTGCTACTATAGAGTTTTGATACATTACTCTATGAAAATAATGCATTTTTTAATGTAATGTCCAATTCAAAAGAGATATACAACCAAATGTCCTTACCAGTACAGGTGATACCATTTCCACTGTACCCTTCAGTGCAATCACATGTAAAAGAGCCGTCCGTGTTGGTACAGGTTGCCTGGGCGTGGCAGTTGTCTGTGCCATCTGCACATTCGTTGACGTCTGTGGATACAAATAACACATTCATGCCATCTGTACTACTATGTGAGTAAAGCTATGGTGCATTGAGTTTTGATACATTACTCTATGAAAATAATGCATTTTTTAAATGTAATGTCCAATTCAAAAGAGATATACAACCAAATGTTCTTACCAGTACAGTTGACTCCATTTCCACTGTACCCTTCAGTGCAATCACATGTAAAAGAACCGTCCGTGTTGGTACAGGTTGCCTGGGCGTGGCAGTTGTCTGTGCCATCTGCACATTCGTTGACGTCTGTGGATACAAATAACACATTCATGCCATCTCTGCTACTATGTGAGTAAACCTATGGTGCATTGAGTTTTGATACATTTCTCAATAAAAATAATGCATTTTTTTAAATATAATGTCCAATTTAAAAGCGATATGCAACCATTGTCCTTACCAGTACAGGTGATACCATTTCCACTGTACCCTTCAGTGCAATCACATGTAAAAGAGCCGTCCGTGTTGGTACAGGTTGCCTGGGCGTGGCAGTTGTCTGTGTCATCTGCACATTCGTCGACGTCTGTGGATACAAATAACACATTCATGCCATCTGTGCTACTATAGAGTTTTGATACATTACTCTATGAAAATAATGCATTTTTTTAATGTAATGTCCAATTCAAAAGAGATATACAACCAAATGTTCTTACCAGTACAGGTGATACCATTTCCACTGTACCCTTCAGTGCAATCACATGTAAAAGAGCCGTCCGTGTTGGTACAGGTTGCCTGGGCGTGGCAGTTGTCTGTGCCATCTGCACATTCGTTGACATCTTTGGATACAAACAACACATTCATACCATCTGTGCTACTATGTGAGTAAACCTATGGTGCATTGAGTTTTGATACATTTCTCAATAAAAATAATGCATTTTTTTAAATATAATGTCCAATTCAAAAGCGATATACAACCATTGTCCTTACCAGTACAGGTGATACCATTTCCACTGTACCCTTCAGTGCAATCACATGTAAAAGAGCCGTCCGTGTTGGTACAGGTTGCCTGGGCGTGGCAGTTGTGTGTGCCTTCTGCACATTCGTCAACATCTGTGGATACAAACAGCACAAGTTTCCTTGGATAAATGATGCTGTGAGAGTTTGTGAATGTTGTGAAATGGAGGTAATGTATGGACTGCAACAGTTACTCAATGTATAATCAGATTTGTTGTTCATATAATTACCGGTACAGTTGACCCCGTCTCCATGGTAACCGCCGTGACAGTCACAGATGAAGGAACCGTCCGTGTTGGTACAGGTTGCCTGGGCGTGGCAGTTTTCTGTTTCATCTGCACATTCATCGACATCTGTGGATACAAACAGCACAAGTTACCGCTGATGAATACTCCAATGACACTTCGCAAATATTGTAAAATGGAATTCAATGGAGGTTATTCAATGATGTTATTATAACAATAATTTATACTGGTCTTAGTTGCAAATCTACAGTTATTATACATTTACATCAAAAGTACTATTGGCACACCAAATCAGTGTGCGTCCTTAATTAATATGTTCTAGTACATCCCATTCTACTGTGCCTGGTCCCGCAGCCATCTTTAGGTTCTGATTGTAGTACAGTTCTACGTGCTCAATCAGGCAGTCAAGACGGCCTTCCTTCGCAGGGCCTACCCACCCTCGGTGCCGGTTCCTTGCTGAAGGCGATGTTGCCTTTTGTTGGGTAGGTAATTTACGAAGAATATGCACTTTGGATATTGTCATCATGCCCCTCTCATACCACAAAAAAAAGACCCCAATGATCAACACGTTCTAGCCATAAAATGCATATGACTATCAACCGCGCAAAATGTTAACACTATGCTATGTCAAACCGACCTCAATACTAGAAACGCAAAGCCGGACGAGGACAACATCTGCTTGACGATATCCAATTACCACAAGGCTTAATGCGCGATCATAAGGAAGACGTGGATATATCGCTATACCGGACGGTGTAGGGTGAAAACTGAAATTACTACATCCATCATTAAACAGCTTCCGCGAAAAAAAAAATCTGCATCATTTCGCAACGGAGTACATGCGACATGCCAAAACGCAAACAATTGCGGCAAACGAGACATAGAGATATAGGTGCGAACACTCAACGCAAGACTCTGTCGCTGGAGGTTACCCTCCAGTCACAGAGTAAAATGGTTCTAGATATTCTGCAATACCAAAGAAACTTCCAGGGCCTTGATCTAACCTGTGGTTTGTCCGAGTCGTCGGAAGATTATGTTGGGTGCGCCCACACCCCATACTTGGTTGCTGCTAGAGCTGATGTAAACTTGTTTCAGACTTCCTTCGATTCGCTCCCAGCTACTGCCTTGAGGTGTCTCAGCACTTAAACCTGCAATGTGAGACGGTTGTATCAGTAAAACATAAGACATCGTCAATTGGGAACCCGGAGAAGGGAGCACGCTGTGGTTATGCATTAAAAAATCACAACAATTCAGAATAGACGAGACGACAGACATTAACTAGAAAATGTAGTAATTATAACTTTCAGTTATTCCAAACGATCATGTTCCTTGCATGATATCTTTCGCTATGGTACCGACCAAGTTTCCTTTTCTTAGATGATACATGAAGTATAGAAATGAAGGAGCCTACCGCGCCGTACGAAGATCTGGTCGTTGCTGTCGACACCCCAGACTTCGCCATTTCCTGATGATATTTGCTTCAGCCCTTCGCTGACCTGTTCCCACCCAGTTCCAGGTGAAGCCTCATTACCAGCCGTTCCCGTGCGGTAGAAGATCTCGTCGTTGTTGTTCACGCCCCAAACGCCGGCTAGTCCGACCGATATGAATGCCATCCCCCCATCGATCAGCTGCCAACCTGTTCCTGTATGTGTAGGGACGACAGAGCACAAGTGTGAAGACAGAGCACAGATTTCAGTTTATTGGTTTGTATGTATTTGTGACACGTTTGATGGAAGCGGTGTCTCACCTGCTGGATTACTTGCGGTGATTCCAGTTCGCCGATAAATCTGACCCGTGGATTGCACGCCCCACACCTGATTGCTGGTTGCGCTGACATACACCTGCTTCATCCATCCTTGAATCTGGCGCCAGCCAGTTCCTTGAGGAGAACTCGAACTTATTCCTAAAGTAGAAGAACATTAGATATAGACATAAGACATGTACATTTCCAAATAAGAGTACGGAAAAGTCATTGCTCTTAAAATATTGTCAGCTGTTGTAGATTTATTGTTTATGCTTTCTAATTGATGCTAGAAAGAAACCTGTAATAAGCATATCTTATTCTAAATGGTCTTTTCTTCTAATTTGTATAATTTGCACATCACTGTGTACATCTCTGTCGAAGCTACCTGTGCATCGAATATCATGGAAATTCTTAACTTGAAAGTTCATCTGTGTTGGTAGAATTCATTCTTGAAATAGTTGAACTGTAATTTCCAACACAAAAATTGGACTCAAATTTTCGACTGCACAACATCAGTTTTTGTCAAGGAATGCACAATCCACTGCTGTCGTGACGTCACGTTATGCAGATAAAACACGTGACTCAGTGAGCAGTGGATTGTAGGTTGCAGGAAGTCTATGGCGCCCACCGTCTACATCCTTGTAGCACCTAAGGACAAAACCCCTAAAGAACACAAGTGTGGTGTTATCTATCATATTAAGTGCCAAGGCCAGAACATCAGAGGCCCCTGTAAAGAAACCTACATCGAGGAGAGCTGAAAGACCAGGTTTCTTGAGCACCAACAAGCTCAGACGTCTCAGAAGTTTCCCAACATATACATATAGAGTCACCGGGTCATTCGGTTTCACTGGACAAAGTTGACATCTTGGACACAGAACCAGGCTTGTTCGCTAGAGGGATGAGAGAAGCCATCTACATCAGAGCTTTACAACCATCCCCGAACAGAGACGGTGGGCGGCATAGACTTCCTGCAACCTATAATCCACTGCTTACTGAGTCACGTGTTTATCTGCATAACGTGACGTCACGACAGCAGTGGATTGTTCATTCCTTGACAAAAACTGATGTTGTGCAGTCGAAAATTTTGGTGAGTCCAATTTTGGTGTTGGAAATTACAGTTCAACTATTTCAAGAATCATGGAAATTCGTTGTTGCTTTTTCAGTTATCCTTGAAAAAAATTGACAAAACCACCCTTGCAGTTCCAGGGCAAGCTGCTAGGGGGCCAAACCTACCCTGCTACTTATTCAGATGAAAAGCTATCTGCCACCACAATACCACGACCATAGCATGTCCAGGGCTAAAGATACAAAATCGGAATTTCTGTTGCAGTACCAAGGTTGACCACCAGGGAGCCTAAAATGGGTCTGGTCTTGACCTTCGACTCCCCAAAACCTCCCTAGTTACCAATACCACCCGTAATCCATCCATTCTTAAGTTATACTGTCCAGGAATATCCGGATAACAAACAGACACACAAAAACTATACGTCTTTTTCTCGTGAAAGTAATAATGAGCGTGCTAATAGTGCGAGTACGGATTCTTGTTTTGACAGACTTTAAATCGATTCACTCAACATATATCTACAATTTATGAACACAGTGCATCTGTTGCATCCTAGAATGTCGTCTATCCTAAAAGCGCTTTTAGGATAGAAGCGCTTTAGGATAGACCGGCATCCAAAATGTGCTTCTATCCTAAAAGCGCTTCTAGGATATCCAGAACACGTCGCAAGCGAGGAGCGCATTCTGGATATCCTGAATGCGCTTCTGTCGGAGCGCATTCAGGATAAGCCGACGTGTTTATCCAGAACGTGCACTTGTGGGAGGAGCTTAGTGTCTCATGAGGTGGAGACTATCTTGCATGTGATTTTTCGTAGTCAAAAGGCCGCCATCTTTGTTGTCCCCACGCGGTCACTTCCACGTAGCTTGCACAAACCAAATCATTTTGGGGGACTACGTGGGCCGGTCTAACCCTCACATAATCACGTAAAATCTAGGTTCAGCGGTTGCTTTATAATCTGCGGATTTTGATCACGTAGATTACGGCAGGTGTCGCGAGGTCAAACTAAATATGGAAACTTCGGTGTAAACAATCACCGGAAGTCACCGCTGCCATTTTCTCGCGACGTGTCACCATGGACCCCCCACACCGAGGTAGTATCGCTATCTCCGGTTCGATAGTTCGAAACAAACAAGAAGCTGAAATTCACCAAACCATTAACAAAGTCACCCTGCACAGGAGAAGACAGATGTCGACCTCCTTCGACAGGAGCGCATTCAGGATATCCAGAATGCGCTCCTTCGCTTGCGACGTGTTCTGGATATCCTGGAAGCACTTATAGGATAGACGCACATTTTGGATGCAAACCTATCCCAGATGTGCTTCTATCCCAAAAGCGTTTCTAGGATATCCAGAATGCGCTTCTTCGCTTGCGACGTGTTCTGGATATCCCAGAAGCGCTTTTAGGATAGAAGTACATTCTATCCCAGAAGCGCTTTTATAAGATAGACAACAATCTACTATTCTTGTTAGACGAACATCTGCTTCTATCCAAGAAGCGCTTTTGCGATAAAATACAACCTGAGAACTGAATGGCTTGGGGACTTGATTAATGTGCAGCTGGGCGTTTTCATTGACTGTCATGTTTTACGGTACATTTTGTAGTACATCTTGGGATGCACTATATTGAGAAGTGCTTTCTGTGTTTTCCTTGTACAGTTATATGGATAAAAATCCTATAGTTGCAATCAAAAGGACAAAATAGTGTTTAATCTGCATGGAATTAAGTTTAATGAATTTTCCATTATCTGTATACACTGTATACATATCGTCCAGCAGTGAGCAATTACCTCTGTGCATTAACTTACAATAAAGATAACTTTTATTATAAGATTTGTCAACTTTTCTTTGCCTAATAAACAGATTTATCCATGAAAGAGAAATAAAAGTTACAAATATGCAGTACGACAGGACTTTGAGAAATTTATCACTAACTAAAAGGATTGTTGCATATATATATAATCTCATCCAGTTCCTCCATGCTTTTATTTCAGAAAGAAGATGTCTTAGATAAATGACTGGGCCAATATCATTTCAAAATTTTAATAAACCTTCAAAACAGTATGTTTCGGTTCAACCAGATAGTTGAACATTTGTCAACAAGACAAAAAAATTGTACAGCGTACTTTCAGCATACCCGCAGCTCCTCCTGCGTCAAAGTTTAACACTACTGTACTCTGAAAATGCTCTGAACACAAGGGCACTCTTTCCAGATGAATGAGCATTTTGCTCCATGAAATCTAACTTGTGAAACATGTCACACAAAAATATTGTGTGTAAGAATATCTCGATCGCGAGGTCGAACCAAATATGGAAACCTGGGCGTAAATAATAGCCGCTTGCGGTCCTGTCAATCACCATGATTGACGGCGACAAAGAAGCGCGTATGGGATATCCTGAATGCGCTCTGGTTTAGAGCGCTTTTAGAATAGAAGCACATTTAGGATGCAGGCCTATCCCAGAAGTGCTTCTATCCTAAAAGCGCTTTTAGGATAGAGCACATTTGGGATAGTACAGCATCTAAGGTAAAGAAACCAAGAACACTTGCCCAATGACTGACCTAATCGTATAAAGATATCATCGTTGCTGTTGACTCCCCACACAATGTCGTTCCCTGATGAGATCTGTTTTAGTCCGCCATCGACGAGTGCCCAGTCCGTGCCCGGAGAGGATTCGTTCTTGTACGTTCCAGTTCTGTAGTAGATCTGGTCGTTACCGTTCACTCCCCAAACACCTGATGGACCAACCGACACGAACTTCAGCTCTCCGTCAGTTTGTTGCCATCCGGTTCCTACATTTGTAGAAAAAAATGGATCCTCTGAATTGTGTCATGACCAACCAGCATGTCTCAACAGTAATTGTCACATGCAGGTCATTTGATGTTAAATATGACTATGATTAATCCCGTACATGAGTCAGTTTCTTAAGTAGTGACAAACCAGGATTGCGTGTACAAAGTACAATCAACATGGAATGTACCTTGAAGTGGTCAGTTAAGTCATTAAATCCATTGATGAATTTCTTTACCTAAATCATTAGTATGAAGTATGCCAGTTTAACACTCTATGTCCTTCCAAAAACAATTACTTAAGCAGCTGGATACGAATTCAATTGGACTCGGTCAGATGGTTCAGGCAGAGCCACTTCATTTTGTCAGTGACACGGACGAAAGGAAGTGGATGTCGTATTTAAAAGAAAAGGTCATTTTAAAACTGCTGGTATTTCAGTGCCGTATTTTCTGCTAATATTGTCGCTATTATGTCATGATAACTTGGACATATTGTTGTTTAATTTAATACAGAACAATTGGCCTTTGCAAAAGGAGTGTTCTATTTATGTCAGAACTAATATCTACATGTAACTGTTAGAGGCTTCTTTGAAAACCGCCAGTTATACACCATTTCGTTCCGAGTCCGAGAGCTAGCTATTGGTTCCCATGAAAATCATATGTTTACACATGACTTATCAACAAATGAAGTTCTAGATCTTCTGCAATACGAGACAAACTACTAGGGCCTTCATCTAACCTGTGATTTGTCCGAGTTGACTCTACCTCCACCCACCTGCCTTCCCATCATGCATTGCTTCCTGACCTCCACCCACCCGCCTACCCATAATGCAGTGTTTCCTAACCTCCACCCAATGCCGTCCCATCATGCACTAGTGATTTCCTTACCTCCACCCAGGGCATGTTTTCAGTCGGCTTCCATAAAGCCAAATTAAAAACACGTATCGCCATTTGGCATGGAGCATAATCGGAAACGCTATCATAATCATAGTTTTCCTAGGCTTGGATGTTGACAATTCTAAGCTACTTAAACAGTAATGCTGACTATATTAGAACGTCTGAAATTATCACGGGAAAAATCTTACCTTG
>NC_049983.1:28104453-28109491 GCF_000003815.2 Branchiostoma floridae
GACCAGCAGCCCCACGGGTACGGACAGTGACGGGTCCATTCTGCGATAAAAGTCATCAGGAAGTTAGATCATAACCCGACACACGTGCCGCCATTCCATTCTTTCTACACGTTCAACTAAAGCATTCTTCGGTGTGAGCAACAAGCGGTTAGGAAGATGTTCATATTCAGTAAAAGCAGTAAGTACAAGTAGGTTGCTAGTACCTTGTGCACCGCAGCATGTTTGCTAATTACTACTAACCCTTAAGCTGCTGGATTTTCAGCTCAGTACACGCTTCTAGTGCTGCAGTTTCCAGAGAAACTCTCTTAGATTGTGAACCAGCTCATGGCGTAATCGAAAAAGCGCGAGCCATAAAGCAAACGGTACAAAATAGAAGCCAGATAACAACACCTAACAAAACGTAAAAAAATATCCGGAGCGGAATATCTGCTTGGAGTGTAGTCGCTGTGCATCATGATCACCTTTGTTTTCTCTTGGTCATTAGCAATTGCAACTTTGTAACAAGTAACAGGCTTAATGATGTACAGTTTAGTAATGGTATGACACATGAGGAAGATACCTGTAGCTCACCCGGAGAGAATATAAAGGTAAGAACTACAGTAGTACAGGAAACTCCTCTGAGACCTGACGGAAAGACCCTGTTGATAGGTGACTCAAACGTGCGACGATTAGAGACTCTGAGTTACTTCAACACAGACACAGAAGGGTACAAGACAGATAGCCAGCTTGGGATTTCTGCATTCTCATGTGCAAAAATTGAAACTATAGTATCTAAGCTATCCATTCTGCTATCCGTAGGGACTAAAAAAAAGCAAGTAGTTATACATGCTGGAACAAACAACCTCGGAACGGACTCGATAGAAGTAATTATGGCTAAATACAAGATGTTTATGAGGAAGTGAAGAGATGTCAACCAGAATGTCAGGTAGTATTTGCAAGCCTGCTTCCCAGACTAGACAGCAAAGAGAAGAATGACAAGGCTATGCAAGTGAACTGGGAGCTACAGCAACTTGTCAGCCAGCTATATGGTGCCAGGTATATAGACTGCACAGACCGGTTTATGGTAGAAGGTCTGGTAGATGCTAGCCTATTTAACACTGATGGTTTACATGTCAATAAAGAGGGCACTGAAATCTGGGCTTCATTTATGTTAGATAAGAGGCATACACAGTCACAATAGTGTATCATATGGAGCTACTGGTATCCATTTCAGAGAGAACAAGCATTCTGGACAGAAATGTCAGGTATGCGGGGTACAAGGACACAGTGTGAGAGTATGCAGACATAGACCATAATGCTTTACATGTGGACAATATGGCCACAAGTCTTAAGTACTGTAACCTTGTGTACATGATTTTGCTAATTATTTTGAAGAACTTTTCAATAAGTCAGAAGAGAAATACAGCCGAGAGTAATGCCAATAATATGAGTAAACATTTTGATCACTTGGTTTGTAATACTGATCAGTATGTTCACAGCATAGATGAAGAAATATCTGAGGAGGATATTTTTGACAATGTCAAGAATCTCAAAGCAGGCAAAGCACCTGGCATGGACAAACTATTACCAGAGTTTTTTCATGAGAGTATTGCAATTTTGTTACCATACCTAAAAATGTTATTCAATAAATGTTTCACGCTTGGTGTCATTCCAAAACAATGGGCAGTAGGTGTTACTCAACCATTATTCAAATCTGGAAACAAAGATGAGGTGGGGAATTATAGAAGAATTACTCTCTTATCAGTATTTGGCAATTTTTTTCTTGCAATCCTGGGGAAAAGATTGAATAATTGGGGTCAGGCTGAAGAAAAACTAGTGGAATCGCAAATGGGGTTTAGGAAGGGTTATGGTGTTTTAGATAATTTGTTCTGTCTAAATGCTATGGTGCATAAATATTTATCAATGGTGGACGTTTCTATTGCGCATTTGTTGATTTTTCCAAGGCCTTCGATAGTGTTAATAGAGGGTATTTGTGGATGAAATTAATAAATGGGGGAGTAAGTGGTAAATGGATTAACTAGTTAAATCACTATATGCCGAAGTAAAATCCTGTGTCAGACTGAAGAGTGAGATGAGTGAGGTATTTACATGTAATAGATGGGTAAGACAGGGGTGTATATCACCCCCCTACTTCTTTGCCTTCTTTATAAGTGACTTAGATGATTATTTTTCACAAAGTGGTTGTAGAGGTATACAAGTAGATGATGTTGAAATTGTAAGCTTAATGTTCTCGGATGGTCTAGCCTTGTGTGCCGACTCAATAGTAGATATTGTGAAAAATGGCAGATGACAGTAAATTTAGTTAAGACTAAAGTGATAGGTTTTAGGAATGGAGGTAAGTTAAGGCAGTCGGGGAGATGGTTCTATGGTGGAAAGAAAGTTGAAGTGGTAAACACGAGTACTTGGGTATAACCATCTCTTCTAGAGGAAACGTATAGGGCTCAGGGCACTCTTGCATCACAGGCATCCAAAGCAATTTTCATACTCAAGAAGAGGATTCACAAGTTTGGTGTATTATCCCCAGAGTTAGTCTTTAAATTGTTTGATACTATTTTGCCTATTATGATGTATGGGTGCGAAATTTGGGGGTTCCATCCGTGTAAACAACTAGAAATAGTACACAATAAATTTTGTAAGTATTATCTAGGAGTTAGACATAATGCTTCAAATATAGCAGTTAGAGGAGAATTAGGGAGACATCCTCTTTATATACAGAGACAAATTAGAATTATTAAATTTTGGGTAAAAGTGTTAGAGATGAATGAGAACAGATATACAAGGAGATGCTACAAACTACTATACGAGCTTGACCAGGTGGACAGGAAGTCCTGGTTAAGCCAGGTAAAGCAGCCGCTGTTTTCTCATGGTCTGCAAGAAGCATGGTATGGCCAACGGGTAAGTAATAAGGAAGCATTTTTTGAGGTCTTTAAAAAAAGGTCCAAACTACAGGCAACTCAAAAATGGAACTATGAGATTGAAAACACTAATAGGCTAGAAACATATTGCATAATCAAAGACAGATTTGTGACAGAAAAGTATCTGAGCGTTATCAATGTTTTTAACCACAGCAAAGCACTAGCACAGCTGAGATGTGCATCACATGGGCTGATCATAGAACCAGGTCATACTATGTTGACAGACAAGATAGATTATGTCCACTATGTGAGAAGGGCATCATTGAAAATGAATATCACTTTGTAATGGAATGCCCATTTTCACAGAGTCTGAGAATACAACACCTGCCCAAATACTACGCCACACGACCGGACCCTCACACGTTCAATGAATTAATGTCAGGTCCCACTATAACTTTGATTAGACAGCTAGGAAAGTTTATTTACAATGCCTTCACCTTAAGAGACAAACATATCAATGACCAACAACTCTTTCTGTCGTCCTTGTCTACTTAACCTTTGTCCTCCATACTTTATGGATGATTTATTTTGTGTTGATGTGCAATTACTTCCAATTGACGTACTAAATGCGAGGACTAATCCTTGTGTGGTTTTTGTTTCTTGTGATTTATTTATTCATTTGAAATAGTTGTTGTATTTTCCACATAAGTTCATGTCCTTGTCAGGTTTTATGATTTCACTTTTGTTCATGAAGTTGTACATTTATTTTAATATAACTATGATTTTGGTTCTGCTCTTATATTGATCATATTTTCATTTTAACTTATGTACAATTGGTAGCTTTATTTTATTGATTTCATTGTTGAGTGTATGTATATGTCTATGTTACATTGCTATGGCCCATTGGCGACAGAGAGCAAATAAAGATCATCACTTCACATCGCCAAAGTTTAAAAGGTTAAACTGTGCATCAGTGCAGAAAAACCCGCCTCGTCGTGTTTAAAACCAACAGCCCTCAGGCGCCCGGCCCAAAGTAGCTATATCGCACGCGCCCTGGCACGCGTACGCACGCGCGCGAACAAGTAAACATGTCAGGACTCTACAGAATTCTTCCGACATAACATATCCCTGAGACACGTCAAATCCCTGTGATCCTAGAAATATGAAAACAGAACATGCACCGTACAAAATGTCCCACCCTTTTTGGCTCCGACCTCTTTGAAAGAAAAGTCTTATGTCATGCCCACACTTTTAACCGCAAACATCAGGGGTCGATAAGCTTTCGCCGCCGGGCATGTTCTCAGCGACACGTCTCCTACTTCTACACGGCTGAACCATGCTTTACGCTGTGGGTGCACAAAAGTTACTGACTGACAGTAGCACACAGAAGTTCCATTCCATTTTGTACAAAAGTCTGAAAGGAATTTGTAAGGCTCTTTTCTACTAGACGGCGAGCCAAGCGATCCAAGTTGAGCAATCAAGGGGGAACCAAAATTACTTAAGTGACCAAATTAAATATTCTGCACGTGGTATGAGGTATTATTTAGAAGACAGAGAAACATACAGAACATAAAAAAAAAAACATTTTTTATCTATGACATTCGCTGCGCGACCTGTCAAATGTTTAGTCCTCAGAAGTCAAAGTAGTGGAAAGGGGTGTAAGACATTGCAGTGGGCAAAAATGAAAATACAACTGCATTTGCATAATACGTTTTCAAAGTCTACAAAACAAGCAAATTAACAAATAAATGAGAGTGAAAAGAGCTCAAAGTTTTCTGCCTTTGAAAACTCCCAACAATACAGTACTGAACCTTGCCAAGAACGCGACATATAAAAACTGGAAGCCTATCTACAGTACCAGGGTACACCGCTAGGGGGCCATAATCTAATCATTTTTCTTGATTTTTCAACACCTATCGGCATATCAACTGCCATAAAGATTCATCGAGTTATGGTAACTAGACAAAAACGCAAGCGCATCAACAGCCGAAAACAAGGGTGGTCTATGACCGTGTTACAAAGTATTTGGTAACATGTTAGTTTGGTACGTACATGTGACAACACAAAGGTAGCATAACAAAGTAATCACATATTCCAGATTAAAAAAGAAAAGCATTGACTATATCTCAATACGCCGACGGCCAATTATTTTGAGAGCCAACATCTCCTTTGCTCAAATAGAT
>NC_049983.1:28110307-28113666 GCF_000003815.2 Branchiostoma floridae
GTGTATGTGGCACTGTTAATTTGAATTAAAAAAACTTGAGTGCGGTGCGATATTGTCCTTGTCTGTCCAAAAGCAAATAGAAAAAAAGAAAAAAAAGCCATGACGCGTCCTGCAAAGCCGACCGTCAGCGTTGGAAACCGCGATCTCCTCCCGTCCTAAGGTTGGCGGACACCAAGCCGCGACGCGCTCTGCCGTGCAGCTCACACCTCGCCGCGCCTTCTGTGCGACTGCAACGTGGCCACAGTGGTGTGTGGGTCGTGGCAATCGTCGGAGCTCGCCTTTTTTCGTGACAGGACGACACACCACGGCGGCAGCCTAGAAAAAACCGCCAAGGCCCGACTTGTTCACGTCGCCAGGAAAGGCCCCGTGATATGCACCGTAGGGTAGGTTATCGTCAGCCGTGGAAATACCTATTCTCCCGGTCGGTGCGTGAAGCTAAGGGCACCACCCACCGTAGAGTTGGCTATCGTCAGCCGTGGAGACAGTTAAAATACGTTTTCTCCCGATCAGTACGTGAGGAAACAGCGCCATGTGGCCACAGCCAATCGGTGACCGTGAAAGTCAACAAGTTACGTCTTTTCTGTAGTGCCAGACCATCTTGGATCGCGTTTTCCGTGTCTGGCTACGTACTCTAGACAGTAAACATGTATTGGACACTTTTAAATCTGAGATAAAATTTGGTTTCTGCATTGTATATTCACTGGATCCGAAGGATGTAAAACCAAATAAAAGAAAAAACAAAGTCTTGATAGAAAATCGTAGTGCGGGTAGCTAAACCACGAGAGAAGCAAAAGTAGTAGGAATAAGCACGATTAACTTCAAATATAAGAACAGAATGAAAATAACCACGGAAAACAGTGCCGATAGAAAACATATGACGTCGCGGTACACGGTCTTTACTCACAGTTGTGTGTTGCTTGGCTTTCCTGGCGGGATTGGCAACCGACGTGCTGGCAACGGTTGCTGCTCGGATAAGCGTCGGTCCTTCCCACCGACGGCGCGAGCACTATCTGTCTGGCGGCGGTTGATGAAGACTTCGGTGCAGGGACGTCTCTGAGCTGGTTTCTCTCCGCGGTCTGACGCAAGCTGCAGGCCAGACCTTCTTTTCTAGCCTGTCTGCAAGTCTCCTCCCCTTCCTGTCTCCCACGTGTTGACGGGAATTCCGAGGAGCCAGATACATCACACTTCGAGGCAGTCACGGAATCCGAGTATTCGTCGACAATCAGATGTGGTGTTCTGGGTATACTAGTATCTCCTCCCCCACAAAAACGATACATCACAACTACTAAAAATGACAGGTCCGAGTGACATCATTGTTCCCTCAAGCAGATACGCGGTAGCAGTTGCTAGTCACTACCAGGCTCTCAGGAGGGTCGGAAGCAGCAGAAATTGGCCACAATCAGGGGTGATACTTTACAAAAAGAGTCAGCTGACCGTAGAAGGTCCAACTGGCCCTTAGAATATCTAGAGCCGATCAACTTCCTATGCACGCCATTCCCACTGTTTGCTGAGTTAAACAGATTTTGCGGATAATAATTTACTACATTTATTATTTACGATTATTCTGTTCTAATAAAATTTCGAAGCCTTTGTGATATGGCTTTTTATATCATACCTGTGAAGCGAAAACGTTCGATACAGGTGTCAGAGATACAGGTGTACGAGATAAGGACTTATTTTGATAGCGCGCGCTGCCTGGCCATCCAAAACAAGTCTATGGAAAACATCACTCTACATTTGGTACATCACTCCTAAACAAGCATTTAAAATTAATGGTAGGCAATGATATGCCATACACTATATTGGCACAAAGATTTGATTTGAACAGATCTCAAAGCGTTAAGCTAACGAATGAAGCGTTAACTTGTTTTATGAGCGATTAGAATATACAGAAAAAGCACACATGTCTACGGAACCTCGGTGGTTATGAAGAACAGAAAAAAAAGTTAGCAAAAGATTTGCCCCTCCTTAACGGTGGTTTGTGTTAAAACGTCTCTTCAAGGACCATCTTCATGACAGCTAGCAAAAATGATCTAGGAACGTTACCCCAAGGGCGCCTTTTTTCATGGTCACAAAGGATTGTTAGTGACGGCAACCAGACAGTTCGGCGAGCTTAGGTCGAGCTTAGACTCAACCAAGCATGTGACAACTTGGGTAAAAACTTGGAAAGATCGTCCCCTTTAATGCTCTCACAAACACGAGTACTAAAGAGAAACAACCCCTTTTCGAACAAAAGTAATTTTGGAGACAAATTGTCCACATTATTTGATGGTAGACCACGAAATCCGTGATATATGATTACAGAACCAATACAAACTAGTACAGTATAGTTAAAGTAATAATTAAAGACGAAAATAACCACACACAAAACACATTCACATGCACACACACAGATATAGATACATAGAAACATAAATATACACACAAACACCACATAGGCACTCACACACACACACGCACACAATGTACATTTACACACACACACACACACACACACACACACACACACACACACAGACACACTGATTTAAACACACACAGATATACAAATACACACATTAACACACGCACATACACACACAAACCCTTAGACTAATTAAAGAATCATCACAGACGCATCATGGATGCAACTCGAACTGTACTCAGGTGATATGTATGTGACCGAGGTTTGGCCGCTTCCATTGTTGTTTTTTTGTGTGTCATCTACAGACGGGTGCAAGCTTTATGGTGGAGTCTCCTTTTAAAATAAGCACCTATCCTTACGCGTCATAGGGGGTACCTGGGTACATGGCACGTTTCGAGGAGGGGGGGAGATTGAGCAACGCACATGTTAACGTCTAACTTGTTGGAATACCCAAGGTCGACCGTAGAAGGCCCAAATGGCCACAAGTACATTTAGAGCCGGTGAACTTCTCATGCACGCCATTCTCCGGTTTGTTTATTTCAACAGTTCTGCGTCTAAAGGTTTTGGGGAAACTACGAGTTTCGTGTGGAAAGAAAGCCACTTGGTCGCAGCGTCGAGCGTGAGAACTGGGCGTAGGTGTTGAGCGAGGTCGGAGGGAACAAAAGGTAGATGTCCTTTCGTTGGGGCATCGGTATTTCGTTAGGGGCATCTGTGACATTTTGATTGACTGAGGATATGCAGCTCGTTAGCTTTATCGCTTTTTGATCATTCTGTTTTTCCCATAACTTTTTTTGTAAAATTGCTAACAGCAGCTGAGCATTCTGACACTTGGAATTCTTACGCGTCTCAAATATAGCATCTGGTAAAATAAGTTGCTAACTTGAGTGAAGTGCCTCGTCTGTCCGAACGCAAATATAAACAAATGTAAATAGCATCTACAAAATATTCGGCTGTG
>NC_049983.1:28114336-28123595 GCF_000003815.2 Branchiostoma floridae
GTGTGATTTTTTGTGTTTGTGTCTGTGTGAGTTTCTGCGTGTGTTTGTATGAGAGTTTGTGTGTGAGTGTGAGTTTGTGTTTTGTGAGTTTTTTTGTGTGTGTGAGTTTGTGCTTGTGTGTTAGCGTGAGTTTGTGAGTGCGTGTGTATAAGTGTATGTGTGTGTGTGTGTATGTATGTGTGTGTGTGTGTGTGTGTGTGTGTGTGTATGTGTGTGTGTGTGTGTGTGTGAGAGTGCGTGTGTGTGTGTGTGAGTTTGTGTTTTTATGACTGAAAGACGAGATAGAAATTGATTACTCAGTAGGTGTACAATATCCATTGATAAGAAGTATTTGTTACTAATTCCAAGTGCCTTGCATTGTTTGACCAGCCATTTGATAGGTTTTACTAGTATTGTTTACAACAGTATACAAATGAAAGGCCTACATGAATCTTTGTGAAAAAGTATCAATATATCAACATGTTGAGTCTACAGTATTATTTACACTCTTGGTTCTTAAGTCTAAACATTATTAGATATATTTACCTATTTGTAAACTGTAAGGTTGTAGTTGAATTTGTCTAGAAAACATAGGCTTCAGTGTGGTAAACTATTGTACTACTTGTCTACATCGCTTCACATCAGTACAGTATTTCAAAGTCAACGAACCAACCTGAATGTCTGATCATTGTCAAATGTATAAACGCAAAGATTGGAGAAAACAATTATTACGCATGAAGATGTATTTGAAAAGACAGATCCTGTAGAATCTTTTTTTAATTCAGGAAAAACTTCATCCATCCCAAATGCAAAGTGACATACATCAGTTCATATCACAACCTTATACCGCCAGACAAGCACATGTAGACGATTTTCATCATATCATCAGCTGACTTGTCACTAAAACCAATTCGAGTTTTGAAACGAGAAAAGAAACCTCCAAATGACCAACAATATCGGGATCGAACGTCAAGAATTTGATTGTTGTGTTAAGTCGACATTTTGTATCAGTCAACTACCATTTTCGTACCACCTGTACTTAGCCAACTTTACGTATATATTTATTATATATGTATATATAAATCTCGGAGTCTGGAACTTGACTTATTTATCACCTGCCTTCGGCGATGGCCGGATGGGTGTTACCTGGATAATTGCTCATTGAACACGTTTGTTTTTCTCCAAGCCAAATGTCAGGCAGTACACACTTTATAATCCTTGTTTAACCCATTCTCCCGGAGAAACTTATACCTCAAAACTGGGTAACAAAAAAATTGTTCTGTCGAGTAACGTATGGGGCCATGGACTGTCTCAAACTATATGACCTGCACATCATTAGATAATGAGCTTCAATGTAACAATCTGACACCAGGTCCTTTAATAATACCTGTAAAGTTACATCTAATCTCATTGACAATTCATACGAAGGAGTCATTTAGCAACTCTTGAAGCCAGGACGCCTGTTCTTATATTAACGTTGTAAAAGTTTGTCTGAGATAACCAGAGAAAAGTGGATCTGACGTGCGCCCATCCTTTGCGCTCTGGGCGTTGGGCACCCGGAGAGACTGAGGAGCCTTTGTTCTTGTAGTGACATTCCCCTTTAGAGACCTTTATCACCAGACGCGAAGACTTAACCATGGATGGTCGCACCGAGTCTTCTGCTTGTTTGATGCGTTTTTAATTGGGCAACACGAGGCCATGTCAGCTCAATTGCATGGATTTCATCCAATGTTAGTTGAATGTCAAGGACTGACAGCGCTGCCAATTTTAACCATACTTTATCAAGGAAGGTCTTTTCTCAAGCGACAGATATTCCAGAGCTTCGAAGTCGGGATTACGGCGGATCATAAGCAGGCTGTGACGGGCTTTCCCAAGAAATATGATCAGGCTATAAGTTGGGTACGGTCCATCGTACCATCCAACTTCTATCGGGGCTCCTTGCATTCTGTGCCCTGAAAATCGGTGCAGCGAGGGCAAGGAGCCCCGGCTGAAATCGGTTGGCACCAAGGTTTATCCTACACTACCTTATAAAGATTAAGCATAAAAAATGTCTTGTTTCGACAAGCTTTGGATTTAGGTTCGATTTTGCTTTAAACGTAAAAAATGTAGAGAAATAAGTCGGAGTTAACGGTACGTTACGTCAGATACCATTAACAACATGTGATGCCATGGAACGATTGATTGACCATTAACAGATGAAAATCACAATGTGAAAAATGGCCGTTGCCATGGCAACCGGTGAACACCACTTTAACCAAAACTTAGCCATTTTTGTATGTACTAGAGAGTCTCTTGAATTTCCCATGATGCATTGCGATATTCGCAGCAATTTGTTAAAACTGTCCGTTGGGTGTAATCATTAAAATACTCGTAACTCCTGATAGATTGTTGCTTTAAAGCCCAAAATGCAGATTAAGACGTGGCAAATCAAGAAACGTATCAAACAAGGCCCCATAGGCAAGCCAAATAAATGCCTGGTTTGGGAAAGTAAACAATGTCATTTTTACTAAAAAATTACCCCCAACATCAGCCCTTGAAGACTCATAACTTCCTCAAGATACTAAATACTGACAAAAAAACTTACTACTTTGTAATATTTGGGGTGTATTTCACCTATCAACCAATTTTCACTGAAAATTATTAATCTTTTACATATTTATCCCGTCCTTTTCAATAAATGACCAAACGGCCAGGTCAATTTGGATGACGTCACTTGGTCACGTGATTACAGTAAGAAAGCTATGCATGGCAACTGGTTATCATAGCTCAAAATAAATTTTGGACACTGCTGATACAAAAAAATCCATGATAGCACTTGTTCCTTTTGGTGGTTCCAAAAACCCCTCTGGCCCATGGACTCTTAGATTTGGATAGATTTTAACGCCTTTTGTTAACGAGTCAGGCGTTGCCTTTTAATATCACGCACTGAAGAATACAAAAATACACTCCTTCATTGACTCCTGAGTAATGAAGAACAAAACTGGGTAACAAAAGATTGTCTTCTTGAATGTAGGACCCCGGGTACATGCAGGCCCGAATGTTCCACAGGACCCCGGGTACATACAGGCCCGAATGTTGATGCAAATCCAAACATCATAATAGAAAGGGTTTATTTTCCAGTCAGGATGAGAGTAGTAGTGTGATACCTTAGTATTTGTATGCTTACTACTTGTAGTCTCCACCTGTTAAAGGGATATGAAAAGACAGAGATTCAGCTCTGCAAGCAAAAGGCCTCGACAGATCACGCCGGGCTAAGCTGAGTTGAGCTCAAATTCACCTTTATTCTTTAATGTTGCAAACGGCATGTATAAAAGTAATTAGAGTCATGGCCTCAATGCGTTACTTTAGCATCCTTATATATAATGTTTGTAATTTTGCTGTAGATTCCGACTTGCTGATCACTCAACATCATCAGATGGACGCACTTCCATAGAAGGTCATTGGCCGACCGAGAGGGTTCACGCAGACAACTGTCTTGATAAGATCAAGATAGGAAACAATCGCTGTCGTCTGTCGATCTGATCATGCATAAAGGTCGCAGGTTAATTTGCACTAGATGATGACTTTGTTTTCGCCAGATGGCGCGCTCCATTGGCCATCCAAAACAGGTATAGTCGTATACATCACTCTACATTTAGTACATTACTCACAAACTAGTATTTTAAATGAAATGGTGGACAAAGTGATGCCATACACTACATTGGCATAAAGATTTGATCTGGACGGATCTCAACACGTCATTCAAACTAGTCAAGCGTTGCTTTTTAAAACCAGTGATTAAAGTGTACAAAACATACACCCCTTCACGGAGTCTGGGGGTAAATTAAGTGAAGAACAAAAAAGGGGTTAACTAAAGATCCGCTCCTTTTTCCTGACGGTGTTTTGACATCTTTCCCAGGACCGCCTCCATGTTAGCTGACAAAACTGATCTAGGTACTTAATTTTGGCCAATTTTCCACGCCACACGGAATGCCAGTGACGGTAACCACACGTGTCTGATATCAGCCACAGGACAGGATACTGCTCGACAAGCTCAGGCCAGGTGCAGAACTACCAAATATAGTTAGTAAATAATCAAAACAACAGTTCTTTACACGTCTTTAGTCCTAAAGCAATCATGATAATTATTACCATGTAACTAAATCAAAGCAAATCAATTCTTACAGTGCAATGAAAGATATCAGTTATTTTTACACTAAGTTAACTAAAATTATTGAGAAACATACCTTTGCCAAATAAACCAGGTTTGTTTAATATGTAGAATGTGTTACTCATTACATTTTATTTTATATGCCTGGAGTTGGTTCCCATTGCTCATACAAATTAGATCCCTATTTACATAATAATATTAAATTGTATCAAGCATCACTTAAGTCATCAGCATACCAAAAATCATGATGATACTTTCATCCTTATTGAAACCGGCTCCTGCAGTTCAAGGAAAGACGTTAGCGGACCCAAACATACACCTCTTACTCTCTGCCATCTTTTTCAGTTACATATGTGACAAATTTGAAAGTCCTATCACTGAATGCAGTGGATTTATCAACTTCCGTCATCAATTATGCAAATTAGCTGTTAATTTGCATAACTAGTATCTCATTGTGTAAGTTTTTACTTAGGCTATCTACATACCAAAAATCATGACGATCCGTCAACACGTTCATATTTTCCCATTAATTATGCAAATGAGATCATCATCTGCATAATTAATAATGTATTGATATTTCTTTCTTTCTCAGCTACAAATGTGACAAGTTTAAAAGTCCTATAAAGGAATGCAGTGGATTTACAAACTTTCCTCATTAATTATGCAAATTAGCTTTCGATTTGCACAATTAGAATTCCATCATGTAAGTCTTCCCTTCGGCTATCTACATACCAAAAATCATGACGATCCGTCAACACGTTCATATTTTCTCATTAATTATGCAAATGAGGCCATCATTTGCATAATTAATATGCATTGATATTTCTCTCTTTCTCATCTATATATGTGACAAGTTTGAAAGTCCTATCGTGAAATGCAGTGGATTCATAAACTTTCCTCATTAATTATGCAAATTAGTTGCTGATTTGCATAATCAGTATTCCATTATGTACATTGTTACCTGGGCTATCTACATACCAAAAATCATGACGATCCATCAACACGTTCTCCAGTTATTCTCGTCCAAAGTTTGAAAGGAAATCGGTGACTGCAGTTCCAAACAAGCCGCTAGGGGGTCCAAACTTACGGCACTTACTCTCTGCCCCAAGGGCTATCTACCACTAAAAAATCATAACCACAGCATGTCCAGAACACGAGATATCAAAAATTGAAGTTCTGCTGCAGTACCTTAGCAAGCCGCTAGGGGGCCCATTATCGAACTTGACCTTCGTTTTCCCGACCCCTACCCACCTACCAAATATAATCGGGATACATCAAAGGCTTCTCGAGTTATGCTGTTAACAGACAGACACACAGACACACAGACACACAGACTCACAAGCCTAAAACATAACCTTAGCCATTCTGGCAAAGGTAATGATACATTGTAATGTACTTCGAGAAATTGTAAATCACCAAAAACAACCAGCCGGACAGGTTAACTTGGAGACATGGACGAAAGAGATGATGTTGATGGATATTGACTTTGACGTGATGCTATAGCAAAAGTAAATGCCTTATATACAAATTCTCCTAACCATCCGACTACAGTAGCCCTTCGTCCATTCATCAACAAGGATCGTGGTAACTTCTCATATAGTATCTGGGAAGATATTGGAAGATATCATAGGATGTTTGTTCTATTGTGGGGATCTGGACTCGTGATATAGTATGTAGGAAGATATGGGTTCCTCAGAGTAGGTAAGAAGTGACGGTATTCGTGCTCAATTGCGTCTGCTTCGTATCATTGGCATAGCATTGCATGTCTGTTGACCTCAATTTGTTTACCTCTTTATATCTTGATTGGATACTAACACTTTAATACATTAAGATTATTTTAATAATTTTTGTTACAAACCTTTATTTGATTGCGCGGGTTGTTTTTCTGACTGTGTATTTGCTAATATATTGTTCTATGTTTTTGGGTAAGGTATCTCTATCGTTTGGTGGTATTTATCACCTAAATGCGGCATACCACAGCAACATGCATCTATTGAGGAAGTAAATCTGCAGCATCAGTACAGAATAGGTCAACTTTTACTGGTCTGATTATTAAACCAGCATAGCTGGGTTAAATTAGGAACGAAATTCCATTAGGACAAGGGTTGAATAAATGTTTCTCTATAACCACACACACGTCTTTGAAGATTTAACTCGCCGCGTTCCCACGTTGAACAGATATCACCCACGCTATTTTTTTTTTGCTGGTAAACATTTGTCATTATGATAAAGTTACCTCTGGTGTCTTTCTCTTGATACAGGCATGCAAGGTATCGCGTGTGTGTGTGCTTGTTTTTGTATGTGCGCGCGTGTGTGTGTGTGTGTGTGTGTGTGCTTGCGTCTATCTGTGTGCGTGTGTGAGCGTCTGGCTGTGTCTACGCGTGTGTGCGACTGTGCCTGAGTGTGTGTGTCCGTGTGTATGTTTCTGCTGTCTCTGAGAATGTACACGTGTGAATATATGCGCATGTGTTTGCGTTCTGTGTGCATTTGTGTGTGTGTGCACGTATGACCTACCCATATACAGAGAGAGAGGTATTTTGCGTCATTCGCTTAAACAATCATAATGGCAAAACATGGAAACGTGCCAGGAGGCTTGTTTTGAGCCTTTGTCGAGTAATGATTATCGGGGACTTGAGATTGGTCGCGTGCCAAAGCGTCTCAAACAAGACGGTCTGTGCGAAGAGCAAAGTTTGGAAGATGGTACTGTCCGTGTGCTTGAATCATGTAATTATCAATCGGCACGATTCATTGGAACTAAGGATGGTATACTTGGTAAATGTGCTGGTGTGACATCCTGTCGCGGCCGGCCCAACGTCTTAAACAAGACGGCCTGTGCTCTGGATAACAAGAGCCAAGTTTAGAAGATGATACTGCATGTGTGGTTGAATCATGCAATTATCAAAAGGCACGATTCAATGGAACTAAGGATGGTATACCAGGTAAATGTGCTGGTGTGACATCCTGTCGCGGCCGGCCCAACGTCTTAAACAAGACGGCCTGTGCTCTGGATAACAAGATTTCATTATCAAAGACAAGGCGCATCGACGCGATCGTGAGAACTCTGGTGACTTGCACGTACGCGTTGGTACATAACTGGGCCTGGCCTTGTGTATAATGAAGATTGCATTAAAAATAATTCAAAACTTCGTTATCAATAAGTGTTTACACAATTTAGAATTAGCAGTCATTCTATAGTGTAGTCTCATGACCTCAATCAGTGGTCACCTGACTGAAGGGACAGCCCAACTGTCTTCAAGATGAAGGAATAGATTAATAAACTTGGCACATTTAACCTGTCTTTAACTGTGACGCTTTAAAAACTTCAACTTACCCTTTTTACTGGGCCTGATTGCAACCGTAAGGTGATTTTACCACAAATGTGATCAGGCTAGAAGCTAGGTACGGTACGTCGTACCATCGCACCGGGGCCCCTTGCGCTCTCTGTCCTAAAGATTCTTTGCACCAAGGGCAAGAAGCCCCGGCGGAAATCCGATGGAAATCACAGGCTAGCCCTACACTACATCAGCATAAATATGAGACTTGGATAGATTTTAACGAGTTACGTAAACGAGTCAGGCGTTACCTTTTAATAACAGCTATTTAAGTATACAAAGAGTACACTCGTTTATTAAGTCCGGGGTAATAAAGAACAAAAGTTTGTAGCAAAATATGGCCTCCTTCATCCTAACGTTGGCTCGTGGGTACAGACCTCCAATAGCTGGCAGGCACCTGTTGCATGCATAAGATGTAGGGAAAAGGCTGTCAAAAGTCACCTACCCAAGGTTTAGTTGGTGAAAATCTCACATTGGCAGGCAAGTCTGACTTCTAAAGAGTGCATATGGCGATTTTGAAAACATTCGGTTCGGCGCAATGCGCCCCCACAAACAGAATAAGAAACTCTGGTGACCTTTGACCTCCCTGATAACACCCAAACTATACATACTCTAGACTGTCTAAAACACTCCAAACATGGTAGAAAGCCTATTTTTCTCACGAAATAAAATAGCCAGAATACCTGCCCATAATTTCCAGCTCCAAAATGCCAACATTTCCCAACAAAAAGGCTTCTTACACTTACTTTTGCAAGCCATCAAAATGCTAATTCTGCGCATGTCTGTAATGGTGACCTTTCACCTCGTGTTAAAACGTCGATCTCAGTAAATTCTAACGTAATTCTAAGGGCCTATTTCCAAGCCTCAAAGAATGCCTGTGACGGCAACAAGACATGTCTGATATCAGCCACAGGTATATGCAGGCCCGAATGTTCCACAGGACCCCAGGTACATGCAGGCCCGAATGTTCAACAGGACCCCAGGTACATACAGGCCCGAATGTTCCACAGGATCTCGGGTACATACAGGCCCGAATGTTCCACAGGACCCCGGGTACATACAGGCCCGAATGTTCCACAGAACGTGTGTAATAATGGGGTATTGTTGTCAGAACTTAGCCTAATCATTGTGAGAATCGAACAAGCATGTGAAGCAGATTGCCAAAAACTTGGGTCTCTTTAGTGAAAAATATTCCACATTGTCCCGTTATTGTTCTGACAAACCACAAGCACAAAAGAGACACAATCCCTCTTTAGACAACTGTGATGTTGGAGAAAAAAGTATCCACATTCCCTGATGGTAGATCAAATGATCCGTATGATTATAGAACCATGCAAACTAATATACCATAATATAGCACAGTGCATCATTGTTCCAACACAAAAATTGGGCTCATCGAATGTATTGTCACAAACCTCCGATTACCGGTAAACATCTACATGTACTTATGTTTCCTCTCTCAACGACATTTGGAAATCGTTTTAAACCATTTTATCTTTTACCGATCGGCCTGGTGATAGAATCTCGCATTTGGATTGATTGCAATTTGTGTGATCTGCTGCACTCTTGTTACAAATGTTAAAGACTTAGGCGGCGAGAATTTAAAGTTGGGCCTTGTGTTTAGCCCCGTGGTTATTGCGGTAATCCGAACACAGGCGACACGTTTAAAGACTGTCAATCATCCATTAAATTATCTAATTTGAGCATTATTTAGGCAAGGATGGGCAGGCATGACCTAAGTCCGATACACGCCAAGAGGGAACGTCCCAAGCACGCCGTGTGCATTTTTGATGGAACT
>NC_049983.1:28123922-28154596 GCF_000003815.2 Branchiostoma floridae
GGTTGTAAGACAATTCAGACTGAAGACAATTTGGGATTCCAAAGAAAACAAAGCTAAGCCAAAGTTAAGCTGAAGACAATTTGGATTTCAAAGGATCTCAAGGCTAAGACACAGTTAATGCAAATGAGTCAATTAGCTCCTGTTTTTTTAGTTACTGGAGCTAAAAGTTTTGTTGGCGGTGGTGGGGGGTGGGGGGTGGTAGTGCTATGTCCCAAGTGCCGGAAAGTGTCTTCATTCATAGTTAGAGTATAAAAGACCTATTTCTTGCAGATCACTTCAGTGTCACTGACGAAGGAAAGTGGATTCTTTCCGAAACGTCTGACCGTTTCAAAACCATATCCAGTTGCTTGAGTAACTATTTTTGGCGTATCTTATTACCTGGATGTCTAACCTACATCGACCTACCTATATATAGTTTGTAAATAATCAAAACAACATTAACAATTCTTTACACGTTTTTAGTCCTAAAGCAATCATGATAATTACTACCCTATAGCTAAATCAAAGCAAATCTATTCTAATAGTACAAGGAAAGATAACATTTATTGTTACACTTAGTTAACTCAAATACTTGAGAGTGATACACTTGAAAGTGAAATTGTAAATCACCGAAAGCAAACAGGCCCGAATGTTCCACAGGCCCAAGGTACAGGCGGGCCCCAATGTTCTATACGAATGTTCGGAGAGCTGAAAACCAGGTGTGCTGAACAACAACATGCTCTAAAACCAGCTCCCAGTCCCCACCCCCTGACCAAGAGAGAAAGTCTCTATCATTTGTACCTTTCGAGTGAAGTATTTTTCCTTTAACCACCGCGATAGGTCAAAACAACACACATGCAGATAAACTCCACATGCGTTTAATCAAATTCGAGTACCAAACACGAAATAAGTCAGTAATAAAGAATTCATCATCCTCAACCACAGAAACGTGTGTGATGAAAGCTGAAAACGAAAGACGAACTCAAATCTGGACAAATGTAGTTTTCAACTTAAAACCCACCCTATCACCTAACCAAGCCTTCTAGCCATCCCCCGGGGTTCCAGACGGGGAGTCCTCGGCAGGGTGAGCTTCTATCCCCGCCGGCCAGCTAAGCTCATCACGGTGATTTCGCCTGACTGAATCCAATCAAGAGAGCCTTCGGGGTTTAGGCGGGGCAAGTCAAAATTTCCTCGGGGCATATTACAGCTCGTGCCGAAGAGCTGGCTTGTGTGGGCCCTGGTAACGATCTGGATTCCCAGTAACTTCACTGTAACGTCATTCATCTTGTAAGTTCGGAAAAATTCCTTTCTACTAATCTGCGAGATTGGTCAAAGGTTGGTCTGGTTGTTGCTATTAGGGCTTGATTTGATATATTAAGTATGGAAAGGCTTAACTAAAAATCATTTAATACTCTTCAGATAGTGTCGATTTTTGATGTTTTTCACAACATCCCTGGACCTTGCTACATGTTATATTTCTTTGAACTAATTCATGACAACCTCAAGTCGGTCTGCAGGCCGCTTTTCAGTGAGGTCTTAAGGAAAGAGGTAAGGGTACGGGTCAATTTTTCACACGATACAAATAGCGGCCCAACAGGCCACCGACGCGACGATCTCACAGTTTGGAGAAGATAAATTCTTTGAAAATTTTGAAAGGAGATTAAATCCCGTTTATAAACAACGTTCTTCAATATTAGGCAATAAGGTAAATATAGTAGAAAGATAGTAAATGGTTAGACCAAATAGGTTAAATGGTATTATTTGACATCTCATGAACATTCGAACGCAGGCCGATTCAAAGCCAATCCACAGAATGTACCATACACATCCGTATTGAAAAGACGTGCTCCGGGCAAGACTAGTGTGCAGTCCACACACAGAGGTTTCAAAATGGTCGTGTCTAGAAGAAAATCTCCAGCCAGGTTAGGGCTGTATAATGTACCAAGTGAAGGTTTGATGTAAGATTTCCCCTTCAGGGAACTAGAATAGAACAGCTACATCACACATAAACCAAGGGACTAACGCGCAAACTTTAACCCATTAGATATGCTATACATCAGTCAACTTCTGTTGTAGCACAGCTGAATTAAAAGCGACATTCCAGCCTCCACATTTATAGAACCAATTGTAATGAACTTTAACACGCACCATTGTTGTTCTCTGCTCTCTTGAAGCAAGCTTTCTGTCCAAGTCACCAGGCGTATTCTTATTAAAGTCGGACATGACCTCCACACGTCACCCATAATCCATGCATCGCTTGTCGTCCAGAGCACATGGTAAATCTCTAACTGGCGAAGGAAATAACCTATCCATAGTCAACACTTCACAAGTTGCCAAAAACATTGATCAGTTAGAAGGAACATGGCGGCAAACGACCTTCTATAAAACCTTAAGTTGAAAAACCGGTTGTACACAAGGTCGCTTATCGTGCAGGTACATTAACGACATCTAGCGGTCTCATGCACCACTACATGTGCCACCAAATGACTCATTGACAACTTGTGCGGAACAACATCTGTATCTGTATCTGTATCTATATGTAAATAGCCGGTAAAACCGCCGTTCAGCGTAACACACCAGCTTCGCAGGCACGTGGCGCAGCAGCAGTTGGTTATGTTACAACGAACAACCTGTCACACCTAACTTTTGCACATCTATCTGTAAGTGTTCTTTAAAGCTAGCAAAAGAAGATGTCCCTACTGTACTTGGTGATAACGAATTCCACTCTACGATAGTTCTGGGAAAGTACGAATTTTTGAACACATCAATTCTAGGTTGGTAACTCTGGTACTTGAAGTCATTGCTGTTTCTTGTTCTTTGTTCAGCCGGTATTAGATACTTATCAGTCGGTACGTCCACCAGTTTATTGGTCATTTTGTACATCATGCAAAGTCTGGACATTTTCCTTCTGTCTTCAAGTGACGTCCACTGCAAATCTGTTTTCATTTTGGTAACACTAGAATCCCTGTTGTAGTTGTTTGTACATAATCGGGCAGCTTGGTTCTGTACCCTTTCAAGTTTATCTTTGTCTTTCTTTGTATACGGGTTCAATACTGTAGCGGTATATTCAAGGTTAGGTCTTACTAGTGACGTGTATGCAAGTCATTCTACCCTGGCTGGGCATGCCCACAAGTTGCGTTTGATTACTCCCAATGTCTGCTTAGCCTAGGTTATTATTTCATTAACATGGCCCCCCCACTTCAGCCCAGTTGTTAACGTAACACCTAGGTGTGGTTGTTTTTTTGTGGTTTCTAATGTCTGACCACAAAACTGGTAATGAGACACATTTGGTGTGCGTTTGTTCGTTATGTGTATGATATAGCACTTATCAGGATTGAACTGCATGAGCCATTTCCTTTGCCATTCTTCCAGGGTGTTCAGACGTAAGGGTGCGAAATAGACTCCTGGTGGATTGACTTTCTGGAAATATTTTGATACCCAGAAACATGATGAGTATAAACGTTGGTATAAAACTTATATTTACAGGCAGATAATGCAGTCTTCTGCCATGTATAATAACTATAAATGTTTGAGTAAATGGTAAGTGTGGGAACTAGAGATCCCCCACACATCAGAAGAGCCGTGGCAGCACAACGAGAGAAACTGAAACAAGACACTGAACCATCACTGCAGTTCCAACGACGATTCCACACCGCTTTTACCCTGTACAAGCTCCTCAATGGACGCTGCCCTCCACATCTTCAAACCCTGGTACCCAGAAGCCAGGCATCTGCCACTGGGTCACGTTACTCCCTCAGGAACAGCGACCACCTGACATCTGAACTCATTAAGTCCACCAGAGACCAGAGAACATTCTTCTACTGAGCAACATCACCCTGGAACACCCTCCTTACTTCTACTCGCACTGTCACAACTGCTGCTTCCTCCAAAAGAAAACTCCGCCTTAAATAGAAAACTCTGGGAATGTCTTAAGGGGACCCTTACAGGTGTATACAGTGACCCAGCATGACCTCTCGCTGTATATGTTGTTGTTGATAAATACTGTTGTAGAGTCTATTGTAGATACTATGACTACTTAGTGCCATGAGACTTAGTGCTCCAGTGGACGAGAAGGTGGAGAACTAATTACACACCCCTCCTTCACCATAAAAAGTCATGTGCAGGTCAGGCAAACGCAAATAGCCTGTCTGCCTCCTCATCTGTCAAATCGACAGGAGAAAAAAAACAAACAACAAAAAACAACTATGACTACTATATTACATCATGTTCTTTTTATGTACTTGATAATTATCCTGTCCTTGTCAAATTCCATTTGCAGCTGTTCTTGTCTGTCAGCAGAGCTAGCCCTGTGTAATAACCACAGGCTGGTTGGGCAGCTCTGGCTGTGCGTGCTGAACAGCCAGAACCTATAAATAGATAAATAAAGAGACTGACCCACGTCATGTGCTCATCTGCATGTTGTGTCAAAGAGTCTTAAATCCAGCCTTAGTATTCTGCAATGCAACTGCGGGCAGTAAATTCCGTAATTTTAGAACTTTTCTATTTCCATGGCGTGGCACATAACATGAACACATGTTCTCGGTTATGACGGGTCTATATGTAGGTCAACAGCAAGTAACTCGAGAAATTGTCGATGGAACTTTGTGATTTTTGGTTGGTGTGTAGCGGTTGTGGAAAGGAAGGCCAAGTTCGAAAATGGTTTACCTGACGTTTTCCTACGGTACTGCAGCGAGCTTTGTATTTTTATGCGCCTGTTTGTGGACAGCATAACTCGTTATCAGAGAATTCTAGATACATATAAGTAAATGGCTATCCTGTGAAGTTATAACACTAGCAAATAATCTACCTATGACATTGTAATGTAGGTAGTAGACATTGGAGTCCCTCCTGAGCATAGTAGTTTGGAAAAGTGCAGTGGGATATTGCCATGTTCTCTAACGTTATTTTGCCACTGCCTTCTGAAATTGTGTTTCAAGACCTGGTTCTGAACTACTGATGAGGTTCGCCAGGTGGCGTTCTGAACAATACACCTGATGAAAAACCGGTTTCTTACAAAGGTCATCTGCCACCAGTGTTGTCAGATGTCACTAGTGACGCTTTTCTGTTTATATTGTGTGCAGTGACCCGTTTATAACTTTGTGTTTATACTGTGTGCAATGGGTAGTTTTAAATTCATTTTTTTAAATCAAGCTTGAGAAGAGCCTTTACACCTAGGACGTCTTATCCAACCTGAGATAGACACAGGCAAATGGACCAAACTGCGTATGTGGTAATCACATGGTTCACTATCAGTCTCACTTTTCAAAGTTCAGGGGTCAAATTGTCAAAGAGGCGTTTTCTCCCTTCATCCAACTGCCAACAATTGTCTAGTTCTGGCTTGTGATCTGGTCTCCATTTCAACTGTCAAGTTTCTAGCTATAGCCTCCTTTGCAGACGTTTGGGGAGCGCTGACTCTCGATTTCCAACGAGGGCTAGCGTCGACTCTTTGCCAGGAAAAGAAGTTTTGCCGCACCCAGAAATTCTTTTCCAGCATAGCAAACCTATAAGCCCTTGTTGAAAATCCCAAACCAGCGCCTCCCAAAAAATAAACTCTACAGTAACTGCTACAGAAGTCTGCACAGGAGGCTACAAGATTCCACCTACTGAATAAGCTTCAATAAATATGATGTGTGTCGGGGCTGCTGTGGCAGTAGATTAATCGCTTCTCCATATAAGGGAGTTTAGTGCTACTTCTAGCCTGTCGGTTGCCATGGTGACCATTTATCTCCTTTTTTTGTTTCTGAGACTGGATGGGTCGCAAAGTAGTAAGGGTAAGTCTGCGGTCTCTGATGTTGGCAGTGGTTCAAGAAATATTACAATTATTGGGTGGGCCGACTACTGTCTCTTCGCAGCTAGGGGCTGCGACCTCACTACGGGATGGGCTAAATAGTAAGGGTCTGGAGCGAGCTGCCATTTAACGCTAACTCAGGTAACCTTAAGACGACAGTAGTTGCCCCAGGTGCGGCCATAAGACTGTAGGTTTGAACCACACCAGGAAGGACCAGTCTTTTGGATAGATATGGTGGGTTCTTTAATATGCTAAATGTGTGGCTCTCCTCAAACAGGGGACCTCCATTTAACGTCCTATCGGAGCTGAGCTGAGGGATGTCCTTAACCAAATCTGGCTGGGTACTCATTTATCCCGATTGAAGTGAGCAAAGTCGTGTAACGTGCCTTTCCCAAGGACACAAGATCGGTCGCACATCAACGGATTAGAACCCAGGACCTCTGGTTCATGGGCCAAACTTCCTACAGTTATGCCAAACGACCCCAAAATAAAGTCTTCAAATGGCATAGTTTCAGTTGGCATCGATTATCTGACAGGTTTGCAGCTTTTAAGTTACAAAGTAGGGTCTTAGTGGCTCCCCCCCCTCCGTATTAAGATAATTTCTTATCAGACCCAAAGTGTTCAGGCTTATAGTTTTACATCATGTGGAATACAACTAAATTTATTATGTAAAAGTTATGTTTTCCTACTTGAGGGGAAAAGTCAGTTTTTGACCTAACAGCGTGTAGTTTCAGTTATTCTCCTAAGGAGTTTGTCTCCAGCAAGCAATACTATAAAAATCTGACACAAAGACAACAGACACGGGTGTGTGGTACCAAAACTGCACATCTTATATTGAAAAGTTTCAAAGCAAACGCAAATAAAGGATAAACGTAACTAAGCGATCAGTTCTAGTTGTGAGTTCAGCAAGACATCACTTCTCTTGATTTAGTGCATGATGGTATCTCTTCTCTGTCTTCCCGTGGGGATATCTGTGTTAATCTCACAATTATTACTGACGCAAAATTCCGCAGCACCTCTACATAATAACACAAAATTCCGCAGCACCTCTACATAATAACACAATAACACAAAATTCCACAGCACCTCTACATAATAACACAATAACACAAAATTCCGTGGCACCTCTATAAAAGAGCCTAGTTTATACTAAAGAAATACTAAATTGTCGGTTACAAGTAAGATAACTGATTCTTACTTAACAGTAAAGCTATGCTCATACACTTCATATTTCTAACACCCTGGTGTCTTATAAACTAACAACGCTGACCTTATATAACCTCAGTATCAGCAACGTCTAATAAAAATCTACTGGAAGATGAAAAGTTACATCTAGTACAGAAATAAGATTATACACTAGAAACCTACATTTAGAGCCTTCGAACAGAGTAGAATTTGTTAATTCAGAAGATGACAAAGCTAAATGTCAACACAATTATTACTATATAGGCTTGCTAGTAATATGCACTATTATTTCGTAATACACCACTATCCCACAATGTTTCACAGCCAGCCTCACTGCCTCATCTCATCTTTTCCTTTCTCATATCAGTAAATGCCTTTGACTCTGAAGGTTGTAAACTGCAGATATGGTGGCCACCATGCCAAACACAATTACTGCATAATCCTCGCAAAACATTATCCACAGAACCCGGAGGTTCTGTCTCCCCTGACTGTCACACTGTGGATGCAGCAATGGTACCGTAAAGCTCCTTTCACCTGCCTTTTGGGGTTTTTTGTTCAGCTGACAACAGTTTTCCACCTAACAAACTGCATCGATATTATCATGTTGGCATCTAATGTTATGATATTACTGACATATTGAGTTACAAATGGCCTTTTGTATGTTTGGTCCTTCGCATGATCTGAAACTTGACCAATGTACGACATTCCCTTGCGTGCTATATACTGTTGGAATTGGTATTTCAATCTATTCTTAATGCTGCTACGTTTTCTTGATAAGCTTCTCCATACAAATTGTCCTAGGTTTCTAACTGTTGTCAGCTTTCCTATCTAAAAAGTTAAGGATGCCATACTTTATAGGGGAGGGTGGGAAGAAACAAGTATCTACTCAATACAGATTTCACAAAGGCCACAGAGAACGAGTTGCAAAATATAGTATCCTATTCGAAAACTCTGTACAAGAAGTACAGCTACCAGGAAATAGTAAGCTAATCGCGCCGAGTAGACTTTCATTCAACGGGTTCGCCAGCCAGCAGGCCTTCACAGCTCGTCTCTGCCGGCAGGTGTCTCGGCTGAAAGGGAATATAGAAAACATTTCTACGACGAGAAGAACCGATTTTGATTTTCTTGACGAACAGCAGTTTTTTCTACACAAAATGCCAGCCTAACACGAATTTAATTTCTATTTTTTATTACTTATGCGGGAACGTCTATTAAAGGTCTTTGAACTCTGCTGTTTTCCGTGACTGGCTCCCGTAGAGAGATCAGCGGCCGCCTTGCCATAATTATAACATGCGATCAACCTCAGCACTATCTTCACTAGATCAGGTTGTTTTCCCAATAGCAGCATTCCATTCATGGTCTGGCCATTAAATTCGTTGTCCTACCAATATAAAAGGATCACAGGCATTTGATTACATGTAAAGTCTCTGAACCTGTTTACTACTCTTCGTCCAATGCAATAACACGTTTACATCAAGTGCAATAATAGTTTTGACTCCCCGTTCGTACAAACGTGGATCACGGTCAAGGATGTCTGTTGTATCCAGTCTGAAGGAATGTCCTTTATGTAGCTGTGTGTGGTAGTAGATGGCGGAGGAGTATCCACTTCATAGCATGTTTGCAATATTACATATCAACACCTGAAGTTCTAGATATTCTGCAATACCAATGAAAACTACTATATAGGGCCTTGATCTAACCTGTGGTTCGTCCGAGTCGTCGGTAGATGCTGTCGCCTGCGTTCACACCCCATACTTGGTTGCTGCTGGAGCTGATGTAAACTTCTTTCAGACGTCCATCTAGTTGCTGCCAGGTACTGCCTTGAGGTGTCCCAGCACTTAAACCTGCAATGAGAGACTGTTGTCTTAGTCAAACGTAAGATTTCGTCAATGGGGAATCCGGAGAAGGGAGCACGTCGCGGATGTGCCTTAACAAATCACAACAATTGAGAATAGACAAGACGACTGACATCATAACTAGAAAATGTAGTGACTTTCAGTTATTCCAAGCGGTCACGTTCCTTGCATGATATCTTTCTCTATGGTACCGAGCAAGTTTCAGTCTCTTTGATGAAACATGAAGTATAGAAATGAAGGAGCCTACCGCGTCGTACGTAGATGTGGTCTTTGCTGTTGACACCCCAGACTTGGCCATTTCCTGATGATATTTGCTTCAGCCCGCCGCTAACCTGTTCCCACCCAGTTCCAGGTGAAGCCTCATTACCGGACGTCCCCGTGCGGTAGTAGATCTCGTCGTTGCTGTTCACGCCCCAAACGCCGGCTCGTCCGACCGACACGAATTTCAGTAACCCATCCATCTGCTGCCAGTCTGTCCCTGTATGTGTAGGGACGAGAGAGCACAAGTGTGAAGACAGAGCACATATTGCAGTTTATTTCCTACACGTTTGTCTGGATTTGTGACACGTTTGATGGAAGCGGTGCCTCACCTGCTGGATTACTTGCGGTGATTCCAGTTCGCCGATAAATCTGATCCGCGGAGTTCACGCCCCACACCTGATTACTGGTTGCGCTGACGTACACCTGCTTCAGCCCTCCTGAAATCTGGCGCCAGCTATATCCTTGAGGAGAACTTGAACTTATTCCTAACGTAGAAGAAGATTGGATAAAGATATGAGACATGCACATGTGCATTAGCACTGGCGAGACAAGAAACATTTCCAAACAAAGGTACGGAAAAGTCATTGCTCTTAAAGTTTATTGTTTTCTGCTTTCTAATTGATGCTACAAATAAGGCTGTAACTAGCATATTCTATTCTAAATGCTCTTCTCTTCTAATCTGCATAATTTGCATATCACTGTGTACATCTCTGTTGAAGCTACCTGTGCATCGAATATCATGGAAATTCGTTGTTCCCTTTTCAGTTATCCTTGAAAACGCCAGACACGCCAAACACTTTACGTCTTTTTCTCATGGAGGTAATAATGAGCGAGCTGATTCTTGTTTTGACAGACTTCAAATCGATTCACTCAGCATATACCTACCTTTTATGAACCCAATGCGCTAAGGTAAAGGGACCAATGCGACATTACCAATGACTGACCTATTCGGATGTAGATATCATCCCTGCTGTTGACTCCCCACACAATGTCGTTCCCTGATGAGATCTGCTTTAGTCCGCCATCGATGCGTACCCACTCCCTGCCCAGAGACGTTTCGTCCTTGTAAGTTCCAGTTCTGTAGTAGATCTGGCCGCCACGGTTCACTCCCCAAACACCTGATGGACCGACCGACACGAAATTCAGCCCTCCGTCAGTTTGTTGCCATCCAACTGTGGAAACTGTGGAGGAAACTGTGGAGAAAATGAATCCTCTGAATTATGTCGTGGCCTACCAACAGGTATTAAACAGAAACGTAATTTTCACATGCAGGTAAGCGGGTCTCCAATATCATTATGATTAATACCATACATTACTTAGTTTCTCAAGTAGTGGCAAACGAGGATCGCATGTACAGAGTGCAATCAACATGGTACCTTGAAGAAGTCAGTTAAGTCATCAGTTAACATTAAATCCATTGATGATTTTCTTTACCCAAATCATTTGTGCGCAGTATAAAGGAAAGGAAAGTGATCTGGATCAAGTTTTAGCTCACTGAAGAGCTAGTCTTTCACTGGTCGTGACAGACGCTATGTACAGTATTTCCATTGTACCGGGGAAATTCCCCTTATTGCTCTTTTCGACAAGCACAATGAACAGTGGACCACGGCTTAACGTCCTGTCCTAAGGACTGCAACCCTTTCCGGTAGTGTGCATGTCAGGTGAGCGACACAGCCGGGATCGAACCCACGGCTTCTAGTTCCAGAGGCAGGGCCACTAACCACTGGACTACGCACGCTACCTGTATACAAGTTTAGGATTCTCCGTCTTACGAAAGGCAGTTACTCAAGCAACTGGATATGAATTTAATTGGACTCGGTCAGATGTTTCAGACAGAGCTCGCTTCCTTTCGTCAGTGACACGGACGAAAGTAAGGGGATGTCGTATTAAAATTAAAGAAAAGGTTAACTAACTGGTATTTTAGTGCCATATTTTCTGCCAATATTGTCGCTAATCACCCATACTTCATAAACGTGTACAATTGATGTCGCGCAGGAATATCGGCATAGCAAATTACTAATTTACACTTTTACGTTGACTTTGGTGGTAGGGACATAATGTAGAAATATGGCGCCAAAATTTCAAATGTTCTGATCTTGAAAATCTCCATTCAGATTGACATTTGCAACTTATTTCTAACTTATCTGCGTCATTTTATCACATTTCTAGTGCTAATTAACAACGTCAAAGTAAGCCGCGACCAAATTCACTTACTTCCGGGTAGCCTACCGGAAGTAAGCCGACCGTAGATTTCCGAATCGACCGTTGCGGTCGCAGATCTTCGGAGCTTAGCGGGGACTTTCAACAAACTTCAGTAACGATTCGAGCGAACCATCGAACGTGTTCTAAAGCGCACTTTGGCTCGCCGGTGAGTTGAATAAAATGGCGGACAAATCAAGCGGCGGAGGGAAGTTCGCATATTTCAAGACATCCTCACGGCTCAACAAAGTCGTATCCATACGTTGTAAATATTGCTGTGCAGTGTAATGAGGTAGACCCAACTCATAATGTAGAGAAATGACCGAAAACAGTGACTTTATTTTTACATTATGTCCCTTTAATGTCACCAGTAGATACTAGAAATATAACTAGTAGCCTTTTTGCTATCACGGTAAGCTGTTTTGATCGTACAGGGCAAGGTTTTGGTCTCAGAGGGGGGAAAAAAAACAAGTTTTTTGACAAACGTTACAAAGACGGGTGAACAGAAATTAGTCACAAAGTCTTGATTTCCCCGAATTCTTCATATGTTTCCATCGGACAATTTATGTAGTATACTAACAAAGACCCGATAGGGGAAATGGAGAACTATCTAAGGATATATAACAGCTATGTTACAGCCCTATGCGTTTTGAGAGTTTTTGTAATCAAGCTTACGTTGCCATTATTACCGCTCTAAATCAATCAAATAGAAACAGCAGCCTTGGCGCGCCCGTTATAAGAAGGGCTTAAGGGCACAACCAGATAAGTAATTATCACACACAATTTCGTTCTGCAACCTGACTGTTCTATTTTTCTCACCGATTAATTGCCAAATTTACTTACGTTACCGCTTGACTTACGTTACCACTGCCTTATGCGATATCTAACATACAGCGTTTAATAGGGTAATCAGGTACTTAGGTCCAGTTTGGCATGAAGGCCATAGTTCTAGTACCGTGTTGACCTTTTATGAGCGTTAAAGGTATGCTACGTAGCTTTATCTCAGTGTCCACCAGAGTTAGACCCTCCTGTCTGTAAACAACAACTTCCAGGCCTCCAGTAGGCACCCTAGGGGCCGGGGTAGGGTAATGAGTTCGTCACAATCCAGGGTGACTACAGGGGAGAACAATCAAGATCTTCTTCTTTGAGAACAGTCTTCTTTTTTTTTACTTCAGAATAGGATATAATCATGCACTTGGTCTATTTTGTAGAGTATCAATAAGCTGAGGTTATATTCCCTTCAAAACTGCAATAAATATTGCAAACTTAAGATAAAATTTTACAAAACTTATGGTGAAACTGTCATCAGACACTCCACTGTGCAGTAAGGCACACAAGAATGTGATAAGCCAGATGTGGGAGAAAGCATGGAGGTCCATGTAGGAAGGTCAGTTAGTAGACATGTTTGTCGATGCACTGATGTTGTAACTTCTCTCACTGAGCCTTGGTATTCAATGCTAAAGGGTAGATTAAGCTAAGTATGTAAAGAAATGGCAGGAAAATCTACTTTTTGTATTGTCCAAATATTACGTAGTATAGCTTTAACAAGCAAAATGTGTCTCCACAGATATACATCTACTATTTAGGAACGGAAATACGTAATAATTATCTTGCAAGGATCAAACATAAAGCTTGTTAACTGTCATTATCATATAGCCAGACGACGTCTACCAATCAGAAGGCTCCATTTGCCCCATACTCCCGGTCATTAATATTATTCCTGCGCTGCCGAAGATACCTGTATGCTAAATATCAATGAAATCCATCGTTCCTATGTTCCGTTATGCTACTCAGAAGATTTTGACAAAATTGCCCCTGCAGTTCCAGAGCAAGCCGCTAGGGGCCCAAATATACATCACTTCTTCCTTGCATCACAAGCTATCTGCTACAAAAAAATTAAGACTATAGCACGTCCAGGTCAAAAGATACAAAACTTCTGCTGCAGTACCAAGGTCACATACCAGGGGGCCCGAAACGACCCTGACCTGTGGACTCTCAAACATGGTCGTGCAAGCAAAGGTAGACCATGCAAAACATACCTACATCAACTTAGTGAAGATACGGCTGAAGATCTGCCCAAGGCTATGGAGGATAGGGAAGGATGGAGGAAGAGAGTCAAGGCCATCCGTGCAACCTGCATGCCAGGATGATGATGTTGATGATAACCCACATACCAAATACCATTACAATCCAGAGGTTCTGGAGTTATGTTGACCACAAATATCCGGACACACAAACAGACACACAGACAAACACACACGCACAGACAGACAGACAGACAGACAGGAACACCAAAACTATACCTCTTTCTTTACTGCGCTGTGATTGGCGAGGCCCATATTAGGCGAAGACCCAATCCTATATAAGAACAAGATAGACAGTCACCATACACAGTGCAGTTTGACAGACTCATCCGCACAGCCTGGATTCCGTCCAAGACATCAACATGGGATAGAAGGGGTGGGACAAGGGAAAAGAGGTAGGCACAAGGGAGCTCAGTTTTTTTTTCGCCCAGTCACCCTCCCACCCACTCAGTCTGGGGAATGCTGCTTATCACGTCTTCGCGCGACTCCAGGCACCACCCCATAGCTTCATATGAATGAGTCAATCACTGCGCAGAAAGAATAGGTTAACGGGAGGTGCCCCAACACGGTACGCTTTTTCTTACGCTCAAACTCATGGCGCTCCATCGCTAGTTGCCTGAGAGTGGTCAAATTTTGATGACTGAATTTTTTACACATAGATTTTAACAACATACTTGAATAAGAAATGCATTCATGTGGTTCATGAACCTTTCGCGCTGCATGTTACAAGCGGCAAACACTGTGAGACAATTTCGTGTATGTAACCTTCCAATTTTGTGCCACGCTGGACAGTGTGCCTAACTCGGTACGCTTTTGTTTACATTTTGCTCTCTTCAGAAGTAAGTGGTAAATTTAAGTACACAGAAAAACATTAATAATATGATATTTTAGCTTTCTTTTGACAGTAAAATCGTGACTGTATGTACTTCTTGTCTCACACGAGGAAGGCTGTACCTAGAACAATCCAGCTGATGTTTTTACGGGCAATGGGCTGAATGCACTGATTGTGAATGCCCGACTAAAAAAACCATTACGAAAAAAAGACACTGCAAACATCAACAAAACTCTGTCTGATTATATGAAAATATCATCTACATCTCTCTATCAAGTCTTATTTTCATAGACAGCGCGAATCATTTGTTACAGTCAAATAAATCTTTGGAGCGTTCTCTAGTCTGTCACCTTCACGGCCACACTCCCTTGGGAGTACAATGGTGGCAATGTTTATGTCGCTTCCTTTTGGTTGCTTTTCTACTCAACAGACATTTGAAGACCCATATTCATAGTGTTTTTATGGAGCTTTATTGATGTGTATCATGGCAGTTGTGTGACTGCTTGAAAGAGTTCGTATAGTTAGCGACACGAGCCGCCAATACGCAGAGGCCGGTGACCGCAGTGATTCAGCACTGTCAACATTACTGTTAGAATTCTGTTTTTTTTTAAACATGAAGTAAATATGTTAAAGTATACTTGGAATATAAATTAAAGCTGTGTGCATGGACTTGGTTTATTTACCTTTGTAATCAGCATAGTCAGTAGCAACAAACACGGTGTACTTATGGATAATAAGATCAGCAAAAAATCCGTTCCGTCTTACGACGGGAACCGTCTTAGGGCGGCCCCCGTTACCATATTTTATGGAGGTAATTAGGAATCCTGAAGTATCTGTATCTGTATCTATATAGCCGGTATAACCGCCGTTCGGCGTAACACACCAGCTTCGCAGGCACGCGGCGCGACAGCAGCCGGTTATACTACACTGAACGATCTGTCACACCTAACTTTGGCACATCTATCTGCAAGCGTTCTTTAAAACTATCCAGAAAAGATGCCCCTACTGTGCTTGGTGATAACAAATTACACTCTATCATAGTTCTGGGAAAATACGAATTTTTTAACACGTCAGTCCTAGCTTGGTAACTCTGGTATTTGAAGGCATGACCGTTTCTTGCTCTTTTTTGAGCTGGTATTAGATACTTATCAGTCGGTACGTCCACCAGCTTATTGGTAATTTTGTACATTATGCAAAGTCTGGATATTTTCCTTCTGTCTTCAAGTGGTGTCAACTGCAGATCTGTTTTCATTTTAGTAACACTAGCATCCCTGTTGTAGTTGTTTGTACAGAATCAGGCAGCTTGGTTCTGTACCCTTTCAAGTTTATATTTGTCTTTCTTTGTATACGGATACCATACTGTTGCAGCATATTCAAGGTTACGTCTTACCAGTGACGTGTATGCAAGTGATTTTACCCTGGCTGGGCATGCCCACAAGTTACGTTTGATCACTCCCAACGTCTGTTTAGCCTTGGTTGTTATTTTGTTAACATGGACACTCCACTTCAGCCCAGTTGTTAACGTAACACCTAGGTATGGGTGGCTTTTTGTCGTTGCTAATGTCTGACCACAAAACTGGTAAGGGGACACATTTGGTGTGCGTTTGTTCGTTATGTGCATGATATAGCACTTATCAGGATTGAACTGCATAAGCCATTTCCTTTGCCATTCTTCCAGGGTGTTCAGATCTTTCTGAAGAAGTTGTGAGTCATTCTTTGCAGATACCTCTATATAGCAGACAATCATCGGTGAATAACCTCACACTTGAATCGAGCAAGTCGTTTATGTACAACAGGAAGAGCAATGGTCCCAGGACAGTCCCTTGCGAAACTCCCGATGCTACTTTAACTGGAGCTGAGCCCTTCCCTTCTACCACTACCGTTCGCTCTCTATTCGTCAGGAAAGCCTTTAAACAGTTTAATGTAGTTTCCATAGTACTCCAGTTTTGATATGAGTCTGCTGTGTGGGACTTTGTCGAAGGCTTTAGTGAAATCAAGTATTGCTAATTCCACCTATCTTTTATTGTTCAGTGCCTGTCGTTGTCTGTAGCTATGTCGTGAACTGTTAAAATAAGCTGTGTTTCTGTGGATCGCTTTGCTCTGAAACCATGCTGGTAGTCCGTTAGTATATTGTGGCCTTCCAAGTGTTTCATGATATGGCTATGGATAATGTGTTCGAGTAGTTTACAGGAAATACAGGTAAGTGAAACAGGTCTGTAGTTACTGGGGACTGCTCTGTCTCCCTTTTTGAAAATGGCGCATATGTTTGCATCCCTCCAGTCTTGGGGGATTTCTCCTGTGTCAAGCGATTGTTGGGAAATGCTAGTCAAAACAGGTGCGATTTCACTGGCTGTCATTTTGAGGAACCAAGGCGGTATTTGGTCGGGCCCGGATGCTTTGGACGGATTAAGGCCTTGCAACATTTTTTCTACACCATAAGTATAAATTTCTATATGTTCCATAGGAGGGTGCAGGGGTTCCCAAGAGATGGCATGCCTGTGCTGTCTTCTTCTGTGAAAACACTTTTAAACTGTGAACTGAGTGCTTATGCTTTTTTCCACTGTCACTTATAACACCCGTTCTCATTGAAATGTCGAAAATGGCATTTTTTTTGGTCGAAAAATAAATCGGCTTTACTTTAACTGAAAACTACTTGGTTGTTTGGGAAAATTCCTCTTTTAACCATAGCCAAAAAATGGCAACTTATTATTTTCGGTCCCATTGGTAATGCATTACAGGGCATGTAACAAACGTTACCGGTAACGTTTGTTACAACAGTAGACTTTACCCGGTTTTCTTCGAAAAGACTTACCTTATTGACTACATCATTAAGGTATAAGTGGATGTCCCTAGGGACATTTGAAAAGTGGGCAGCTTTTTCACACCAGGTCAAATAGAAAGCTTAGACAGCATCGAACAATGGTAACGTTTGTTACAGTCATTTCTGTACAACATTTTGCTAAGCAAGTTGGGATACAAATGAAAGTAAACAACCCTTTCTTGTTTCTTTATAAAGCCAGAAAAACTGTACAGCGTCACAAAAACGGCCATTTCTAGTTTTATACGTGCATAATATAACCGTGGCAACCATCGTACTAGTGGTGGTAACGTTTGTTACAGAATCTGGCGACAGGCATAAACCACCTCACACAGCCTCCAAGATCAGTGATAGTAGCGATCTGACGTGATCGGACAGAGGGCCTGGTCAGCTGGTTTCACCTGCCGAACAATCATTCTTTGAACTGAATTGTTACATTTTTGGCTACTAGTTGAATTTTTTATTTCTTCTCCGGCGACAGCCATTTTTTAGGGTGTGAAATCCCACCCGTGGCTATAATAATCTTCTAAACCATTATTCAATACGAATGTTGTTGTGCATCTTTTCTAAAACATTACAGGGGTTGTGGAAAAATGAAGGAACCAGAGATGATGTCTATAATTTGCTCCATATCAAGGTGTAAAGTCAGGCGACAGCATTTCGACATTTAAATGAGAACGAGCCATAATGGTGCTCCCCACCTTTAGAGTGGCTACCCCAACAAGGTCTCTCATCAGGCTTTTTATGTATGACCAGAATGTTATAGATTCTCCCAGTGTGTTCGCCACATATTTTGAGTGTACTGATCTTATGCTTTTCTGCACTTCTTTTTTTTTTACTTTCTTGTACTTGTTCCAGTCTTCCTCTTGTCCTGTTCTTTTAGCTTTATTGTAAAGACGTTGTTTCTTCGGACAGTGTCTTCTTAAGTTTCTGTTAAACCATGGCAAGTTGTATCTGCTTGGTGTCATTGTACCAGGAATGTGCTTGCTCATTGTGTGCTTCATTTTTCCTTTGAAGTCATCCCATTTCTGTGTCACTGACATGTCTTTTGTTCTCATGTTAAAGTTTTGTTGCATAGTCCTCAAGGTCATTCTTGATAGCCGGCTCGTCAGATTTCGTGCGAATGTACACTTTCCTTTTTGGTTTTTTGTTCTGTTTGGGTGCCAAGTTGATGTCCACTAGAACCATGTCATGGTCACTTATTTCCGGAACTACTGTGGTCTTTTCAATTATGTTTGGGTTATTAAGAGCAGGTCCAAAATATTACCATTTCTGGTTGGTTCCTGGACTGTTTGGAATAGCCCATGGTTATCCACTAAGTGCAGTAGTTTCTGTGCCTGTCCTGTATGGTTCTGAGCGTTGTCTGTTGTGCTGGTATCCAAATCTTTACCAGGGGTGTTGAAATCTCCAAAAATGATTACGTTGTCGGAGTTTATCTTAGTTCCTATTTTATTTTTAGAGCTGTCAAGCTCATCCAGACTATTGCCCTGGTCCGATGGAGAAGTACCTGGTTGAAACTTCGCTTCAAATGACTTGTAAGTAAATTTAGCTCTAGGGGACCAAAGGAAATCTATTTCACGTCCGCGGCGGGCAGGTGTCCTAGCTGAAAATGGAATCATAGGTGACATTTCTAGGACGAGAATAATCAATTTAAATTTTGCTAACAAATAGCAGTTTCATTACACAAAATATCTTAATAAGCCAGAAACAAATTCAAGTTTATTGTGATATCCAGCGTTGGAAGGTTAGAAGGGTGTGGCTCTTTCGAGTCATGAGCAAATTCAAAGCAACAGTTTCCTAGCTATTCGTATTAATAATGTCACGCATCGGACAAGCGTAAAGTAGGTACTTACCGACGCAGGTGTACTCGACTTCCAGGTACTTGTGCGTGTTTGGACAAGGATCCCCGAACACGCTGTTGGAGGCAGCCACAGAGCAGCTGGACTTCCCCTGGCAGCTGGCCCTGACCCGGTCCACGCTGTTGTCGCTGTGGCAGTCGGTGGCAAGGATAGGACCGCTGGGGCAAACCTCCTTGCCTTGGGTCCGGCCGTACAGGGCAGACACGATGTTGATAGTTTGTCCATCAGGACAACTGATGCTCAATGTTTGGTCTTCACACACTCGGGGCCCCGAGATTTCTGCAACAAGAATTATCAAGCCCATGTCAACAGCGCTTGCTTTCCCTCGCTCTTTCTCTATATGTACATATAACGGTTATAAAAATATTATAGACTTGACTAGTCTTTCTTTGCAGACTAGCTCCCGCTTTTTTCTTTTAAGTTATTTTCTTGTATTTTGTTTTCTTATTCCTGGCCAGTAATGAGAAAAATATAAAAAGAACTAGAAAATAGTAACCTAAGTGGCCGGTTTCACCGTAAAATCACCCAGTACCATCCTGCATTGGACAATGTAGGAGTTATGTAGATAATTACCCGCGCAGGTGTAATCGACTTGCAGGTACTTGTCCGTGCCAACACAAGGATTCCCGAACACGCTGTTGGAGGCCGACACAGAGCAACTGGACGCCCCCTGGCATCTGGCCTTGACCTTGTCCAGACTGTTGGGGCTGAGGCAGTTGGTGGTAAGGATGGTAGCGCTGGGGCAAACCTCCCGTGTGGGCCGGCCGTACATGGCAGACACGATGTTGATAGTTTGTCCAGGAGAACAACTGATGCTCAATGTTTGGTCTTCACACACTCGAACGGGCCCCTGGGGTCCTGCAGCAAAGAATAGCTTAGGTCAACGGCACTTGCTTTCCCTCTCTCTATATACTTATATAACTATAACCCTGACAAGGCTGTCCCTATGAGCCATCTTGATAATAGCTTACAGTGCCATGTCGTTGTCGACTTACACGTGACATTTAAATATTGCTAATGAATAGCATATTTCTTACAATAAACAATATTGTAACTCTTTCGGATGATGACCAAACCCAAATGAACAGCTTCATAGCCGTTTGTATCATTGCAACCAAATTAACATGAACGCTCGTAATTACATCGTGTGCCATCAACAACATTGTTATTAAGACCTTAAGTTTGTCGCGAACACCTGAACATCTGACGTGTATATACCTGAGGATCACTGATGTTGTTTGGGCACATCCCTCTTAAATTACTTCAAAGTCATGTATTTTTCTCATGTGGCGATATCATTGCACACGTTGGAATCATGAGGTATCTTATTTACATGTTTAATACGTACACAGTTAACGTTGTACAAAGTCACCATATACCAAGCCAACTAAAAAAAAACGTGGGAAAACTGGACATGTTGTTGCATAACTTCCGGTTAAAACCAGGGTTAAAATTTATTCATCAAAACTTGACCACTTTCTGGCAACTAGTGATAGAGCGCATAACAAAGCGTGCCATGTTAGGACACCTACCGTTACATAACTTCTTTCCGTTTCCGAGAGCTTTATTTATAATCAACAAAATCGAATTCATAGCATGTTTGCAATATTACATATCAACACCTGAAAGTTCTAGATATTTTGCAATACCAATGAAAACTACTATATAGGGCCTTGACCTAACCTGTGATTTGTCCGAGTCGTCGGTAGATGCTGTCGCCTGCGTTCACACCCCATACTTGGTTGCTGCTGGAGCTGATGTAAACTTCTTTCAGACGTCCATCTAGTTGCTGCCAGGTACTGCCTTGAGGTGTCCCAGCACTTAAACCTGCAATGAGAGACAGTTGTCTTAGTCAAACAGAAGACGTCGTCAATGGGGAATCCGGAGAAGCGAGCACGTCGCGGATGTGCCTTAACAAATCACAACAATTGAGAATAGACAAGACGACTGACATCATAACTAGAAAATGTAGTGACTTTCCGTTATTCCAAGCAGTCACGTTCCTTGCATGATATCTTTCTCTATGGTACCGAGCAAGTTTCAGTCTCTTTGATGATACATGAAGTATAGACATGAAAGAGCCTACCGCGCCGTACGAAGATCTGGTCTTTGCTGTTGACACCCCAGACTTGGCCATTTCCTGATGATATTTGCTTCAGCCCGCCGCTGACCTGTTCCCACCCAGTTCCAGGTGAAGCCTCATTACCGGACGTCCCCGTGCGGTAGAAGATCTCGTCGTTGCTGTTCACGCCCCAAACGCCGGCTCGTCCGACCGACACGAATTTCAGTAACCCACCCATCTGCTGCCAGTCTGTCCCTGTATATGTGTAGGGACGAGAGAGCACGAGTGTGAAGACAGCACAGATTTCAGTTTATTTCCTACACGTTTGTCTGGATTTGTGACACGTTTGATGGAAGCGGTGCCTCACCTGCTGGATTACTTGCGGTGATTCCAGTTCGCCGATAAATCTGATCCGCGGAGTTCACGCCCCACACCTGATTGCTGGTTGCGCTGACGTACACCTGCTTCAGCCCTCCTGAAATCTGGCGCCAGCCAGTTCCTTTAGGAGAACTTGAATTTATTCCTAACGTAGAAGAAGATTGGATAAAGATATGAGACATGTACATGTGCATTAGCACTGGCGAGACAAGAAACATTTCCAAACAAAGGTACGGAAAAGTCATTGCTCTTAAAGTTTATTGTTTTCTGCTTTCTAATTGATGCTACAAATAAGGCTGTAACTAGCATATTCTATTCTAAATGCTCTTCTCTTCTAATCTGCATAATTTGCATATCACTGTGTACATCTCTGTTGAAGCTACCTGTGCATCGAATATCATGGAAATTCGTTGTTCCCTTTTCAGTTATCCTTGAAAACGCCAGACACGCCAAACACTTTACGTCTTTTTCTCATGGAGGTAATAATGAGCGAGCTGATTCTTGTTTTGACAGACTTCAAATCGATTCACTCAGCATATACCTACCTTTTATGAACCCAATGCGCTAAGGTAAAGGGACCAATGCGACATAACCAATGACTGACCTATTCGGATGTAGATATCATCCCTGCTGTTGACTCCCCACACAATGTCGTTCCCTGATGAGATCTGCTTTAGTCCGCCATCGATTTGTACCCACTCCCTGCCCAGAGACGTTTCGTCCTTGTAAGTCCCAGTTCTGTAGTAGATCTGGCCGCCACGGTTCACTCCCCAAACACCTGATGGGCCGACCGACACGAAATTCAGCAGTCCGTCAGTTTGTTGCCATCCAACTGTGGAGAAAATGGATCCTCGGAATTATGTCATGGCCTACCAACAGGTATCAAACAGAAACGTAATTTTCCCATGCAGGTAAGCTGGTCTCCAATATCATTATGATTAATACCATACATGACTTAGTTTCTCAAGTAGTCACAAACGAGGATCGCATGTACAGAGTGCAATCAACATGGAATGTACCGTAAAGAAGACAGTTAAGTCATTGACATTAAATCCATTGATGATTTTCTTCACCCAAGTTTACTCAAGTTTAGGATTTTACGTCTTACAAAAAGCAGTTACACAAGCGACTGGATATGAATGTAATTGGACTCAGTCAGATGCTTCAGGCAGAATCCACTTTCTTTCGTTAATGACACCATATCCAAATGTATTAAATAGCAAATCCAAATTTCCGTCAACACCAGTATGTGTTATTGAAACGGAGAATGTTAAGAATCGTTTAGAGATCAACATTTCTCAAGGCTTGTCGGCGTCCAAACTTAATGACTAGTGTTGACAACTTTTGTAAAGTTTTTAGAACTTTGATGTTTCATTACGCGTAAATTGTCATTTGAAATCTTGACACTTTGGGCGGAAATGTAACGCTGTACCTCACATGACAGTTTAATAGTCGGTAGATTTTTCTGTTTATTCAACCAGACTCTCAACATAGGTACATATAGCTAGAAGTTGTAAGTATTGATGAAGTATCGAGTGAAATAAAGCTTTATAATATCCTTGAATAGTTTGAAGTGAAGGTGCCGAGTTCCGAATAAGATATTTGGACGACACAGTACGCCAAACTAGGGTCTGGAGTGACTGGCATTCAGTGCTAACTCAGGTGACAGTAATTGCCCTAGTACCGTAGGTTTTGAACCACTCACACCGGAAGAATCCCTATTCTGGCTCTCCTCAAACACGGAGCCTCCATTTAACGTCCTATAGGCCTATTCAAACGACGGCCCTAACCGCTGAGGTAACGTAAGTTCATTTTCACCTGCGTGATCTGAGGAAAGTGCCTTTCCCAAGGGTACAAGATTGGTGACACGTCAACGGATTCGAACAGAGAACCTTTGGGTTATGAATGGAACACCCTGCCGATTGCGCCACAAGACCCTCAATGATACTATACTCAAAGGGCTGTCCATATTTCTTTAGCAGGAACAGAACATGTAAGTGTTTTCCGAAGCCAAAGAACTACTTAGAACCCGACAGGTTCCTGTCTCCAAAGAAACTACTGATCCCGTGACTCGGGAAGTTACTCCGTCCAATCCATCTACTATTACACACAAGAGGGGAGGTGACAACGACTATGTCAACCGGACTGGCCCCATTTCCGGTACCCTGACTCTAGGCCTGATCAAATAAATACATCGGTGGGCAGGTTGGCACCGGACGGTCAACTAGTCGTCCACGGAAATTCCGTCATTACGTAGGCTGGAAGAGAGATGGCACACCTGACATGCGCTAAGGTGGTCCCGGGCCACCAGTGCGTGCCACCTACCCTTACCGAAATACTCTTCAATACTTCGGAACTGCTACAAAATTATTAAGACAATTTTAGGGGCAACTCAACCTACATCTCTTATTACTGACACACCTTTAAGCGACTTAGTCTCACAGTGCCCCACAGGAGGCTAACGGGAGTGTGGTTTGGTCACATATAGAGAAGCTTTATTGACAAAATACACAGTGACTTTCGTATGGTCGACTATAAACTACAAAGAAGACTTTATATGCAAATGAGACTGATATTTGCATAATATAGTATACTAGTATGCAATATGGGACAAAACCAAGCTCCCTGTCAAGCCTTGGTCACAACCGACCGTACGTGCAACTGCGTGCTGTCAACGTGCAAAAACGTGGGCAAATTTTGGGATCCATAAGTGGTAAGTACCGCCTCCGTACGAAATCGTACTGAATCCAACGGATGTGGGAGCAGGCAAACACGGCGAAGCATTTTAAGTGCATAAAGAACTTTCTCTGCGTTCGAACCGCGGATTCACCCCCTCCCCCCTTCGCGCACGAGCCAGTACTAGTACGCCCTGTAAAGCCAACCTTACAACAAGTGAGGAAGGAAACCGTTCGTAAGCAGCACGTGTAACTACGGCTTGCATTCGGTAACGTAGCAATCGCACAGAGATCGTACGTTGTAATTACGTACAACTCACTTACCAAGTTGCGCAACGAACGCCACTCAACCGCTCACGGCCAGTTGTGGCGTGTAGACCACGCACTGACACCTTGCGCAACCGTGCTAGTGACGTGCGTTGAAACGTACTCCCCCTGCTCTTGCCATTCCTTCCCCACGTTATCAGAAAAACGTGGCGTATATGGCCTAAAAAAAACGTACGGCGGGTTGTGACCAAGGTGTAGAGGGGGCCGGTGTCACAGCGATCCAACCCCCCCCCCCCACAACCCGGAGGGGCGAGATCACTAGCGTTTTCGCCCGCCTTTCACGCTCGTACCCAGCTCCGTGAAGAAGTCATAGGTTTAGATTGTGGGCTCAACCAATACACAAATAAAACTATTTGAAATCCACATTTGTCATTTTGTTTTGTTTTGTGTTTGTCTCAATTACCTTAGCAAATCGTAAGTTGTGTGACCATTGTGTGCATCTCTATACAACGTGAGACTGTACCCTAATTAGCTAGTATTTTCTACAGTTACCGAGGCGAAAACAGGACGAAAGTTGACTATTTCGGGACTAAAATGTTGCCACAATGGTGATACGTTATATCAAAGGGAACTTTAAAATGTACCTAATTTGATGGCGCTGCGAGGGTGTTAAGATTACCCTTCCAGATTGCCGAGAGGGGAGTTATGTTACGGAAGCCATAACCCAAAATAGCCTGGCAGGCGTCGGGGGTCTTACGGGGTCCCACCCTAAAGTGCCAAAAATCAGCCCCTAACATACCCGGCCGGGCCCCTTTGTGGAAATGTGACGTTAGCATTACAGAGGGATATGTCCCTGCCGAAGTCTCAACCATCGTCTGTGGATAAGTTACGCCCAGTTTCTCTCACATCCCAGCTGGCAAAAGTGGCCAAGTCGTTCGTGTGCAAGTGGTTGCTGAATGACATCACACCCTCACTAGACCCTCAACAGTTTGGGGGCCTTAAGGGGCGCTCCACTACTCACTACCTGGTCAGCCTGGTCGATTACCTAAGCAAAGGATCGGACAAGCCTGGAAATATCTCAACTCTGATGATGACTGATTTTTCGGCATTCGATCGTATTGATCACACCATTTGCCATATGTAAACTGATCAAACTTGAAACAAGAGCATGCCTTGTTACATGGATATGTGACTTTTTGTCTGCACGCCGCCAAAGCGTACGTTACAGCGGTGAACTTTCCGAATGGGAGACACTGACATGCTCCGTTCCTCAAGGTACCCTGTTAGAACCAGTTATTTTCCTGGCAGTCTTCCACGACGCGGTCAGCGACCTACCCCCCAAGGTGTTGGAATGGATTGACGATTTGTCATTGGCCGAATCCAGACGCTTCCAGCAACCTTCCATCGTGCAACAGGAAATGGACAACTTCAACCAATGGTCAGAACAAAACCACATGCTTTTAAACGCGGACAAATGCAAGGTCATAATCTTCTGTTTCATGATGAGCCCTCCCCCACCACTGGTTCTCACCATCAATGGTAAAGAACTTGAGATTGTGTCAGTTGCGCGTCTCCTGGGAGTACTTCTACAGGCTGACTTGAAATGGGAGGCTAACGGTATATACGCTTTCATAAGCAAATAGCCGTCTCTTTCTGATAAGGAAATTGCAGGCCAGTGGTGGAATACTGTGTTCCTGTATTGAATCCTGGACTGACAAGTATGCTGGTTGCAAGGTTGGGGCGTGTTCAGAAGAGGGCGCTGGTCACTAAAAGACCGACGAGAGGACCTATGCCTGAAGTTTGCTGGCAAACTCAGCCCTGAACTCCTCCCACCCACAGTAGGGGAACTCCATGGCAGAAACACTAGGAACTCTAATAAGCTCAAAACTGTAAAGTGCAGAACGAATTGATACAAAAATCCCCCAATGCCATATTTAGTCTGCCTCCTTAACAACAGATAATTACGGTGTGAATAGTCGATTTTTAATGATGTTCCAATTAAGATCAATTGTCGTTTCTACAAAACGATTGTCTTAAAGTTAGGTTTAACTTAATTACTGCTCTCCTGCCTATAATTGTAAACGTACATTTTGAAAGCGTACTTTCATATCGATTTTTTAAAGTTCATGATAAGTTGTGATGTATTGTTGTGCCATCGTGTATTGTACCGTATACGTAATTCAGCTTCTGGCTGCGAAGTATCACGCATTCATTCATTCATTCATTCATTCATTCATTCATTCATTCATTCATTCATTCATTCATTCATTCATTCATTCATTCATTCATTCATTCATTCATTCATTCATTCATTCATTAACAGTAGGAGAATGCACTTACCTGACACTCGGTCGTACATGTTGCCACTTGCCTTGTACTTTTTCTCATTTTCTGAGCACCGTTTGTATTTCAAATGACACGTTGACTCGGTGTTGTATTGGAACGACAGGCATGTTGGGTTATTACAGCATTCGTTTGCACAGAACTGAAGAGTCACATTTTCATGATTGGCAATATCCCATCCAGAACAGTCGGTTTCGGGAACGTGGGTAAACGTCAATTGTCCACATGTCTCTGGAAAACAAGAATGTGGGATCTACTGACAGCCACCATTAGATAACCTACAACATGTTGCAAGATGGGAGATTTGGGTGATTGTGTCGGAAATGCTTTTGAACACCTCAGGCAAATATCTTGACCCCTAATGTATTGATACTGTACTCAAAGGGCTGGGTATGGGAGATTTGCTGTCCGTATTTCTTTAGCAGGTGATTAGACTGTTTATATACCGGTTTGTTTTGGCAAACGAGAGAACGAACTGGTTGAACATATACATGTTCATCTTGTATTGTATATTTATATGTCTGTGGCCACGATACCAGCCATGCTGCCTAGTGCTCACAGTGTATTGTCTTGTTACAACCTGAATAAAGAAACGAACTGGTTGGGCTCTTTGCAGTAACCAGGATCTGAACGGAAAGGGGACCCCCGTTATCATCTAAACTCAGCACAAAAAGTTTGAAATTCTAACTTCAGTTGATCGTATTTTCGTTATTTCTGCATCAATTTCAATGTATTACATATCAATAGAAAGCTTGTGTGATTTTCTTTTCAGTGGTATCAAATTGATTATCATTGTAAAAACATGGAACAAGCACGAGGCTTTCTTACGTGAGTGGAGTACAAAAAAAAGTGCCAAAATATCCCTGTTTCGTTTTAATACTGTATCTTCTGGTTGGTGTGGCAGCAGATGACAATGATTCAATTGATCCTTTTTTCATGTAATCTTTGGTATACAGAACATCCAAATTTATTTTTAGCACATCTGAGGAGAGTATTTCTGTAAATTTAGGCCTGCTTACGTACAGTGGGTCGCAAAAATAAAGCGCCGAAATTGCCCTACTAAAATCAAAGACTCCATTCAGTTCATTTTCTTCAGTCCGTCCTACAGGAGCAGAGAGCGGCGCCATACGACTGGGCAGCGCAAGAGGGCTCTTCTAAAAGCCCGACTGCGGCATAAGGAACCCCAGGGGAAGTGTCTGCCGTAACCCAGAACAGTCTGGCTTGCAGGGTATCCAAACATATTGCAAACCTGTGAGGTGAAATTAATTTGAATTTTGTATGACTTTGTTGGTGCATTTTGCATAGTTCTGACATGCAACGTTTTGATGAGCATGTAAGTTTGGTTGCGCCCACATGGGTGGTTTTAGCACACGGCACGTGTTTGCACCTGGTTGATTGAGTTACTACTACTTGACAAAAGGGCTCGTGACGTCTGCTGCTTTGCTGTTGTGCCCATTACACCGGACGTGAGCTCTGGCTACAGCAGTTTGCAGCGAGCACACTGGGTGTGCGTAGGTCGGATAACTTACGTCCGGGATGTTACTTCTGTTCTTTCGACCGGGAATGTCCGTCGATGGGATTATGACAACATGGATTTGCTTATTCCTACATTATCTTGGATGCAGATTTATATTGATGGTGCCCTTTCCATCCTTTTTTTCATGGAGTCGAAACACTCCTAGCAGTTAAAGTGCCCTGCAGTCTTGCCACAATAGCTGTTTCAGGAACACCTAGAGTTCCACGACCTTATACCTTCGTCAAAGGATATCAACCGCTTCGAGTTAGGTATTTCTCATTGATTATGCAAGTAAGGTCTCCATTTGCATACATTGTCTCAGTTGATCGTCGTCTCTGCCTGAAAAGTATGATTCGATCTATCTAATACTATGAAAATCTTATCTTTTGAGAGAATACTATCTATTGCAATGCATTCTTTATTTTCCTCATTAATTATGCAAATTAGCTGTTGATTTGCATAATTGGTATTTCATTATGTGCGTCACGACCATAGCATGTCGAGAACTCGAGATATCAGAACCAGATGTTCCACTGCAGCACCGTAACAAGGCGCTAGGGGGCCCAAAATCTAATCGTTTGCAGGTCTCATTGAGACCTACCCAACATACCGAGTATCAATACAATCCATCTAAGCACTTCGAATTCTGGTTATACCGGTCTTCTACACACATACAAACAAACACCCACTAACACTACCCAAACCTTCTATATTTACATTATGCACGGTACCCAATATCGAAACGCCAATCTAAATTTCTAAAAGAAAGCTAGAAACTTACCGAGATATTTTAGCAGTGATGATAATACAGTGCCAAGCTCTCCGTCCGCCTCTTCCATCTTGGCTGGAATATCACTTGTACGCCCCTTTATTCGCAGAGCTGCAGCCCACACAGCATATCCGCCGCCAATGAGGCCATAGATCTGCGTCACTTTTTGTTCCATCTGGTTTGTAAACATTAACATAGATTATTCTGATACGGAATTCAAATCATTGCGTATTTAACATTCTTCTGAGTTGGCCCATGCACCAGACACCCAGTAAAAAGTGTATACTCCCACCATAATTGGTATGATTGATTTTCATATCATTCTACAAAAGACGATGGTGAAACATTCGAGGCGCTGAACTTCTATGCGTTTCGCAAAAAAAGTCGACCAACATATGATGAACGTTCAGAAGTTTTTCTTAAAAGTACCTTTTTGACGCGGGAGAACGGGTCGATGCTGATGAGCTTTTCCTGATATATGTCAAACATAGATTTTCCTTCAAAGAGTACTGACATCGGATTCACCATGTCCAACAGATCGAATAATACCTGCAAAATTAAGACAAGAAATTTACCATTCTATGTACATTTGTACCTGTTATATCGGGTTCCAATCCTTCAGGATCTGATGAATAGGATATGGCAAATTAAGTGATACGAGGAGACTTCACATGTTTGTCGATCGTTTTCTCGAAACCTGTCTACTATTACCCCCTTCTTGTAACCAAATCTAAGACATAGCAAAGCTAATTATTTGTATATTGACCAGCACATGTCTCTTCAAATGAACATATCTTGCCTTGAAAAAAATGTTCCCATCAACTATATATGAGGTAGTAGAGATAAACAGGCAAAATACGACTTGCGCTAAAGCATTTTACCACACCGCCATCTCTTCTGCTAAAATGATAATCACATGTAAGTCAAACGCAACAGATGATTTTGTTGCAATTGAATGTCCACATACTTGCTTTACTCCGTCCGAACCGTAGCTGAGCACACTGTCTGCCCAAGCTTGACTGTCGCCGCCGGGTAGTACGTACTGACCATTGCTGATTTGCATTTTAGCCAATGTGTCAATCATATTCGTCAGCCGCATTTCTTCTTTGGCGTACTTGATGGCTTGTTCAATATACTCCTGTCCCAGCAGTAGATCGCTGACGCTTCGTGTCAACTCATCCACCTTCTTGGTCAGCTCCCGAATCTGATCTTGTATTTCGTTCAGCTTTGCTGTTGTTTGTGCAGCCCCTGTTTCGCTGCGAATGAATCCGACTATGCCTAAGACAGTGCTGAAAACGCTTAGGCCGGTACCGAATTTTTTAGCTGACACCGCTAGCTGAATTAAAAAAGGATCACACAAAGTTAAGTGCTCGTTACACCAATGACACCTAAGTAACAGTTTTTCCTGATAACATGCAGCCTTAACCCTATTCGGACGGGGTGGGGGGCTTTTGAAGTTTTCAATAAAACATTTTTTGAATGTTGCCCTTCAGAAATTGCGTGATTCCATATTACTCCAATGGTTTTTACCTTTTATGCGGCCTGGAATTCAATTTGCAAAGCTTAGTCTTGGAACCAAAGCAGGGAATCAAGACCTTCTGATTAGTGTTGCTATTCGAACTTTGCAAAATCTACGAAAAATCTCAAGGTAAGGTAAACGTCGATTCTCATATAACACCATAGGCCAGAATATACCCCGGGGTATAATCTAGCTTATGCCCGGGTATAATAAAGGGTTAATGCTCCGCCCCGATGTGTATATGGTGAGATAATCCCTGGTCAGGTGCGATAACCACCGAATAA
>NC_049983.1:28156379-28171379 GCF_000003815.2 Branchiostoma floridae
TCTCACCATATACACATCCGGGCAGGGAATTAACCCTTTATTATCATTAGCCAGGTGGAATTGGCCAATCAGAGGCCCCCATATCTTATGGTTTTCAAGGCCGTAACGTAGCGGTTCTTTTTGGACCGCACCATTATACAGGGGGCATATGCATGTCGAAGTTATCCGCAGTTATCAACCGCAGACAATTGTTCATTGTAACACTTAGTATGATGGACTGTAATGCGGTTCCATTGCTGTCATACTATAGGCACTGCAACCTTGTAGCTCAAAAGTTCAACTCAATAATAAATCAACAAGGGTGTACCCTTCAAGTCTGTGATAACAGATAAAAGAGTGTGAATTACCTTCTCTACTTCATTGACCGCTGCACCTAGTAATGGAATGGGACAGACATGAAGTAATTAATTCCACCTATAGCTTTCAAATATGGTCATATACAAGTACATACAGTTACAGTAATTTAGTGCCCATCAGCCTTTGGGTTACATTAAGCCTGTAATCATATTGTGCCCCAAGTATGTTGCATAACATTTAATTCAATGATATCAACATATAATCCATTATTCACATGCTGAAAAGGGAGTATATGCTGAATTCCATATCAATGACGTGTGACGGAGAATTCCAGGAAAAGTTCAAAATGAAGAAGTGCGATGAGGTCAAAATAAAGAACGACTAGACATTTTTCGTGACATGATCCATTCAATCAAGAAAAATTAATTAAGTAAAATTGTAAACAAATCATAATTGCATAAAAACATATTTGACATGACTACCTTCAAACGATTAAGCCTAATGTGCACATCTAGATCATACATCACGTGTATAAGTTGAGAAGATGCATACTACCAAATGAGTAAATCAAATTTAAATCAAATTTTAATTTTCATTTAAGACCATTTCATATGATAACGGTACCTGTAATGTCTCTATGGTAGGAAGTTACTTACACGCCCAGAGACCATCGGATTTAAGGGCAACCTTAGAACCAGGAAGGCAGTCAACATGATAGCAGAGACGGTCTGGTGCTTGGCAGATGCAGTTTTCATGATCAGATGACCCCCATTGGTCTCCTTTCTATGAGGTAACATAACTCCTTTAGTAAGCAATTTGTAATCTTGTAAGTCTTGGGGTGAAGCCATATATATAGTCCTACTATCATCAACTGTTTCTGGATAGTTGGGGGATGGTCATTTCTGTTGCACGGCCGATAAGATTGGACATAAAAAGAAATAAAAATAAAAAATGAATTTACTGTCTTGTTGGAAATGCTTTTCTCACTGTTACCTTGCTATTTTCTGTTTACTATCTATTTGCAATGATCAAGTACCTGGTGGCCTTCACAACCTTGCTTCTCGATCAATCTGTCATCAGTTTGGTCGCGGTCTCCTGCAACAAGATGAATCAGAGTATGCCATTGTGTTAACCCTATTTAGACCGGTGGCGGAGGGGAGGGGGTGGTGGTTGAGGGTTAAAGTTTATTCGTTTTCCTAAAACTTCGTTGGCAACAATTTCACAAAGTGTGGGAAATTTCCATTTCCTCGGGTTGCCATGGTAACCTTTTGTTGACAGGCATTTTTTACGAAAATCGCCAATTTCGGTTCTAATAATGTATTTATCACGTTTATTTGCTATATTACTGCTGTTGTCAAACATAAATGAAATCTTAAGCTATCTAGAATAGCTTTCATAATCATCTATTGACAAATAATGGCCAAAATCAAAGGTGGCGAACCATACGACCAGATCAAGAATAAATAGATTATCATCCCTTAAAATTTGTAACTACTTGGTATTTTTGATCAAGAAATGTTTAAATGGACGTTTTTAGTCTATTTCTATCGTCTTTTGCGAGCAGGCCCTGTTGGTGTAGGAATATCAGTCTCTCGTACCAAACAGAAACAGAGTTATCAGTGACGAGCCCCCCCCCCCCCCAACACACACACGCAACCCTTTCCAAAAACCAGACCAACAGGGATCGAAATGGTGCCCATGACAACCAACACTTCTACCAATCCCTTAAGTAAAAGATAAACGGCTGCCACTCTAAAGACCAAAAGTTAGTTAAAGTCCTTCCCAGCATGTATTGTCAGGGATGGTGCCCATTTCTCACCACTCGGCAACCAATGATCCCTTACATACTGGACAAAGATGGGTGGAGGAGAAGGACGTTCGAAACAGATGGACTGAATATTGTTAAGGGCTCTACAACATCAGGATTCAAGGAGATACAAGTGTGCTCTCATGTCAGGAATCAACAAATGAGGATGATTATTCAATTCTGCCTCAACATAGTCTTAACTTGTCTTACCTTTGTAGCTTTTGGACCTTGAAAAAGTTGTCATCCACCCATTTTTGCATATTGATTCATAATTAAGATAAACCTGTTCTTCAACTAGATCTCTTTTATATATCAATTCACAGCTGGAATATATAAACATATATGCAACAAGATCTCGTCAGTGTCACTGACGAAAACTACTGGATAGTAGTTGAAACGTCTGACCGTTTCCAAAACCATATCCAGTTGCTTAAGTAACTTCTTGTTGGCCATATCCAGTTGCTTGTCAACTTGTTGGCGTATTTCTATCGTCTTTTGTGTTAATTTTTTTGCTGAAAAAATGTAAGTAGAAAATATCAGCCTTTTGTATGGTCGACATCATCTGGCTATATGATCATACAAATGACCATTGATAGTCTGGCTGTGAGATATGTAACTCACTGGAAATGATACTCTCTAATAGTATAATGTTTAACTGAATGTACAACCAAATATTCAAGTGACTCGGTCCCCGCTGTACCCAAACCATAACACGTAATCAATGTTACAGAAACAGGCCTTACCACAGGCTGGTGCGTCACACAGTTCCCATCTCGAGCCGGGATCCGTGGTGTAGCACCAAAGTCCACCATCCCAGCCAGCAGTCCGGCAGTAGTTCTCCTCCAGCCCGGATGACGGGTAGTTCTCAGGAGTGTAACGGTGTTGATGAGGTGCCTGACTGTCCCAGCGCTGACACGTCTTGCCTGTTTCGGTCACAGAGACTGTTCCTCGGTAGGAATGTCCTTCTCCCACCCGGCAATCTCCATGTGAAGGAATTTATAAAGACACTAATTAACACAATCCTGTTGTTTTGAGCTTTAAGTTATTATAGTTGGTCATCAAAGCCTAAGGTTATCGATTGATGTGTATAAATCATTGATGAACACATATAACCTCTACTCACCTGTCGTCCCATCATCAATTTCACAAAGTTTGAAAAATTTTCAATTTTCGTCGCGTTGCCATGGTCTTGTCTTGATAACCTTTTTGTTGACAGGCATTTTTTTGGTACAAAATTCGCTAATTTAGGTTCTAACAATGTATTTTATGTGCTATACAGCTGTTTTCTTACATAAATGAAATCTTATGTGGAATTTATTTCATAATTATGTATGAATGAATAATGGCCAAAATCCAAGTTAGCGAACCATATAACCAGATCAACTACCTGGTATTTTTTTTCGTCAAAATATGTTTAAATGAACGTTTTCAGTATATTTCTATCGTCACGTCGATGTAGGTTACACAGCCTGGTAATACGCCAACAAGTACTAGTAGTTACTAGTAGTTATTGGAAACGGTCATCCGTTTTAACTACTATCCACTAGTTTTCGTCAGTGACACCGAAGAGATCTTGTTGAAGTTTTATAATTATATTCTAGCTATGAATTGATATGTAAATGTGATCTAGTTAAAGAACAGGTTTATCTTAATTATGAATCAATATTCAAAAATGGGTGTAAGACAATTTTTAAAGGTCCAAAAACTACAAAGGTAAGACAAGTTAAGACTATGTTGATGTAAATGAGTTAATAAGCTCCTGTTATTCTAATCACAGGAGCTAACTGTTTGTCGGGGTGTGTGTGTGTTGGGGGGGGTTAGTGCCAGCTAGTTCCATATGCATATCCCCCTTCCTGTTAAGGGTGGGATTTTATATTCTCTCATATATAGCCTCTCTGACTCCCCCAAGGAGGACTTCGGTACTACCCTAGAATAGCACCCATTGGAAAATAAATAAAATGATATTTGATATTGTTTTGGTGATAATTGTCAACAAATATCAAATTTCTTTATTTTCCCATGGGTGCTTTTTGGTGCATTTTTTTAATGCACAATATGTATAATATCATCAATCAATAGTATTTTCGGACAAACACTGCTGTTTGGTGAAGTTTGGACACCATTCGTGATGTGAATATTTGCATCAATGGTCCGCTAGTGTTTATCAGACCATTTATAAAGTTGTAAAAAAGTTGCAACAATATGACATTCTCATGGACTACTTGAGTCTTTTGACAATTGAAGAAAATAACATTGCTGGTTATATTGTACCAATTGCCGTATTTTCATAGGCAACATTAGAAGTCCATTTGCTTCTGGGGCACAGTCAGCCACCTGGCCGGGAGTGTGTATTGCGGAGTGTGTATTGAAGAATTCTGGGATAGTACCCAAGCCCTCCTTGGTCAGAGATGCTATATAAGAGAGAATATACAATCCCACCCTTAACAGGAAGTGTGGTCTACGTATAGAACCATCTGGAAAATGTGGTATGGCACTACGTCATCTGGCTAGATGATCATTCAAATGACCATTGATAGTCTGGCTGTGAGATATGTAACTCACTGGAAATGATACTCTCTAACAGTATAATGATTTACTGAATGCACAACCAAATACTCCTAACAGAACAAGTGACTCGGTCCCCGCTGTACCCAAACCATAACACGTAATCAATTTTACAGAAACAGGCCTTACCACAGGCTGGTGCGTCACACAGTTCCCATCTCGAGCCGGGATCCGTGGTGTAGCACCAAAGTCCACCACCCCAGTCAGCAGTCCGGCAGTAGTTCTCCTCCAGCCCGGATGACGGGTAGTTCTCAGGAGTGTAACGGTGTTGATGAGGTGCCTGACTGTCCCAGCGCTGACACGTCTTGCCTGTTTCGGTCACAGAGACTGTTCCTCGGTAGGAATGTCCTTCTCCCACCCGGCAATCTCCATGTGAAGGAATTTATAAAGACACTAATTAACACAATCCTGTTGTTTTGAGCTTTAAGTTATTATAGTTGGTCATCAAAGCCTAAGGTTATCGATTGATGTGTATAAATCATTGATGAACACATATAACCTCTACTCACCTGTCGTCCCATCATCAATTTCACAAAGTTTGAAAAATTTTCAATTTTCGTCGCGTTGCCATGGTCTTGTCTCCTCCACCCACTTGCCGTCCAATCATGCACTAGTGATTCCCACGGCCTGTTTTCAGTCGGCTTCCACAAAGGCAAATTAAAAACACGTGTCGCCATTTTGCAAGGAGCATAATCGGAAACACTATCATAATCATAGTTTTTCTAGGCTTGGCTGTTGAAAATTCTAAGCTACTTAAATAGTAATGCTGACTATGTTAGAAAGTCTGAAATTATTGTGGGAAAAAATCTTACCTTGAGCCGTCCCGCCAGCAGCGAGAGCGAGTAGGACCAGCAGCCCCACGGGTACCGCCACTCGTGGGCCCATCATGTAGCTCACCTGCAATAACAGTCAACAGGAGGGGGGTTTATTACCCGACACAGTGTCAAAATTACTTCTACACATTCAACCAAAGCGGTCTGCAGTGTGAGCAACAGGCGATTGGGAAAATATTCAGCAAAAGCAGCATGATTGACAGACGTGTTTGCAAGACAAATTAACCCTTAAGCTGCTGGATTTTCAGCTCAGTACACGCTTCTAGTGCTGCAGTTTCCAGAGAATCTCTCTTAGATTGTGAACCGCCTCATAGCGTAATCGAAAAAGCGCGCGCCATAAAGCAAACGGTACAAAATAGAAAGCCAGATAGCAACACCTAACAAAACGTTAAAAAACATCAGTAGTGGAATATCTGCTTGGAGAGAAGTCGCTGTGCACCGCCTTTGTGTTGTCTTGGTCATTAGCAATTGCAACTTTGTAACAACTAGTTAAATAGGTTAAAACCGTGCATCAGTGCAGAAACATCTGCCTCGCCCTCGTCGTGTTTCACACCAACAGCCCTAAGGCGCCCGGGGCCCAACAAAGCTACACGCGCGAACTAGTAAATATGTCGTCAAGACTCTACAGAATTCTTCCGACATAAGAAATCGTCAAATCCCTGTGATCCTAGAAATATGAAAACAAAACATGCACCGTACGAAATGTCACAACCTCTTTGAAAGAAAGCCTTATGTCATGCCCCCGCTTTTAACCCCAAACATCAGGGGTCAATAAGCTTTCGCCGCCGGGCATGTTCTCACCAACGCGTCTTCTTCTTCTACACGGCTGAACCATGCTTTACGCTGTGGGTACACATAAGTTCCGTTCATTTGTAAAGGCTCTCTTTCCACGAGACGGTGAGCGACCAATGAACGTGAGCTTAGGTGACCCTTCAATTGGAATATTATTCACGATGTAAAGGTATGATTTAGAAGACAACAAATCTTCTACATTCGCGTATAGAGTTCAACAAAGTCAACAGAACAAGTAAACTATTATCAAAGAATGAGCCTATCTTTGGCACATCCTAAAAATGGTATGTCCAGCAATTGAAGTCATGTTGCAGCGCCAGAGAATACCGCTAGGGGGCATAGTCTAATCATTTCTTCATGGGGGGAGGGTCCTAATAAGGACTGCATTGGCTTCCTGTACAAAAACATACATGAAAAAGGGCTTCAAAACTCACTTATCAGTATTTCAATCTCTAAAATTTCCGTCCTACTGGATAGCTAAACATGTCAACTTACCGTTTGTGGAAAAAGCCGGGCTTCGACTCCGGCATTTTCTCCCGCTATCAGCTGTTAAAACCAAAACAACACTGACCTCTGAACTCCCAGCCAGAACAGGCATGCTTCACCACCTTGTAGACAGGTCCCACAACATGAAATGTAACACCTCTAAGGTCAACTAAGGTCACGATTTCTGTCCAGATTTCAAAAATAAACACTCCCCTTGTCCCACTGGCAGAAAACTGGCCAAAATGGCTACAACTGGCTTCAAGAAAAAAATTTCAAAAATAATATAGGAAAAAACCTAAGGCTAGGCACGGCACGGCCAGTGCGCAGGTCACAGTTTAGTAGTCCCTTCCCTTAAAGGGGGCGCGGGAACGAGATAGACAGCTATCACTAACGTCATGTCTTAGGGGAACAAGTTCTTAACAACATCCCAAAAAATCAACCCCCTCCCATCATTTTCATGGATATGACAGGTCATTATCAAACAGTGTCTCAGCCAAATTCACTGAAAAAATACAAGTTTTCTTCATCATACATGGGTTGACACCTGAAGCACACCTGTCATATTCCAGGAAGGGTGTGTGTGTGTGTGTGGGGGGGGTGCTCCCCAGACACACAGTATTTCTGGGGTGTTCAAGTCACAAGCTTCAAGTGCTTACTACAACTTCTTAGAACAAGGCAGGGGTAGCATGACGTCAGGGCTCAAGGCTCTCTCCCCTGGGCCAATCCATCAACTTGTCAAGAAAGCTTTAAAATGAAGCCAGGACAGGTAACATCTCATAAACCGTGCCAAACATTGACTGAGCTTCACGTCCAAGACAATCTACACGCCAGCCATGAGACGGAAGAAAGCGTGCAAGGAGAGGCCGACAGTCTTCAAGAAAGGTGACGTTCCGCACAACAAGGGCATGAAGGTTCGGCATGTCAAACCAGAGACGACACTCTACCGGAGGGTTACGGAGGACCAGTACGAGCTACTGCAGGTCACAGATCGACGCGGACGCCCGTTGATACGCCCGAAGAAGGTAGTGCTCGAGGAAAGGAGAGTAATGCTGCTGAGACCAAGGAAGGAGCCACAGAGCAAGGTTAGGAGGGCTGTGTCAATAGGGTATGCTACTAGGGATGCTAAAGATGAACACAAACCAGACAGCTTGGTTGGATATCGTATCTGGCTAGCAGACAAAGTGGTTTCGGCCGTCTTGGAAGCACAGAGGGACCATGACAGAGAAGCTCCAAGGTGCGGGGGAACTTTCCGTCTATCAGCTAAGTTGGAGATGAAGGTGGGACTTGCCACAAGAGAGACCTTTGTCTGTGATGGCTGTCTGTTCAGATCGAGAAAATATAAATTCTACGATGAGATCAAGAGGAAAGGACCGGGAAGGAGGGTGGCCGTACCGAACATGGCTGCTCAAGTTGCATTAGCAAACAGCTCGATGGGGGTCACTGCCTTCAGACAGTTTGTTGCAGCTATGGATCTACCTGTGCCTGGCCCAAGTCAGATGAGGAAGAATGCACGCAGGTATTCTCAAATGATGGTTCGAGAAAATAACAGGGACATGAAAGCCTGGAGTGAACTGGTGAAAGACATTAACGTTATCCTCGGCAACCGAAGAGACAGTGGCATAAAGGGTGAGGCTGATACAAGATACAAGAGTGCACTCTATGCAGGACTGGGAAAGAAGCCCGGCCAACCATCACCCCACGCTCACACCGTCTTCTACGTCACCGTCCGAAGACTCATCCTGGCACATTTTCTGGCCCAGAAGCAGTGCTCGACATGTCAGCGGCCCAAGAAACGCAAACTGGGAAGACCTTGTAGGGTACAGAAAAAGAGGAACCACAAGTGCCCGGCAAACCTCAAAGAACATGATGTGATAGGGGATGAAGAACTTGCTGGCAGGGAGATTGGGAAGAACCTACTGGCAAACAAGGTGTTTGTTAGCCACACAGTCACGGATGGGGATAGCCACTTTTCCAGGGGGCTCAATGCTGTCATGATGGAGGCGAGAGGGACACGCACCAAACACCTGAGAGACTTTGTACACCTGGGCAGAAGTGTAGCTAAAGCTGTGCGTGTTGGAAAGTGGAGTCGACAAATGTTCCCTGGTGCGACAGCTGTGAAAAGAAACAAGGTTAAGTCTAGATTTGCAGAGGAGCTGCGCGTGCGACTCAACGCAGACCATAGCAGTGCCGTGCTGAAGTTCGGCAAAAGAAGAGGGAAGATGGAAGCAGCGATGGAGCTGGCTATGTCAGCCATACCTCTATGCTACACTGGGGAACATTTCTTGTGCTCCTTCTTCTTCTTTAAATACATCCGAGATGCGTGGAAATCACCCACCTTCTTTGGTGGGAGATTCTGGTTCTCAGAGGGGTCCGACGTCGTCAGGCGGGTAGTCAGCATTCACAGGATGTTTCAACCTTGTCCCGCTACATCCTCGTGCTGACCGGTCAGCAGTGGTGGCCACTCAATGGTGTGTAATGGCAGGAAGAGATGGAAAGCTGACAAACGGTACCTACCTGTGAAGCACTTGAATCCAAGTCTGACCTCAAGGAAATGAAAAAGATTATGGAGAAAAGACTTGGAAAGCAAGCATTAGCCTCTACAAGGTACTACCTGGACACAAATAAGGCAGAAAGCGTGAACCGGCAGTCTAGTAAGAATGTGCCGAAAAGTGGGAACTGGATCGAGACCTTACCTGGAAGGTATGCCACCATCGTGCACAGCTCCAATAATGGCGTGGCCTTGTCAATCGTCAAGCGGCCAGTGCGCAGGTCACAGTTTATTAGTAGTCCCTCCCCTCATTCTTCCAACACCGACATGTCGAATGTCATTAAGATTTATCGAGCTATGCTGACAACAGACGATCACAACCCGTCTTGGCGAGGATAAAACATCGTCCTCTTATGGCATGGTGCCGACTTTGTTCTCACAACCCTGGGAGGGGACAAGGACTTCTGACCTGCTTCAGCCACTTCATGTCTACTGAGGCCGTGTCGGGCCCTGCATGTTCGAGCGTGCGCCTTGCTTTAGTGTGCGCGGGTCGAGATGTGGTCACAATAATGACGGTCGTGTTTCAAACCAGCAGCCCCAAGGCGCTCGGGCCCAAAATAGCTAAGGCCCGCGCCATGGCACGCGTACGCACGCGCGCGGACTAGTAAACATGCCAAGACTCTACAGAATTCTGCCGACATAACATATCCCTGAGACACGTCAAATCCCTGTGATCCTAGAAATATGAAAACAAAATATGGCCACGTTCTCTTTTCATACGAAAAGTCCCGACCTCTTTGAAAGAAAGCCTTATGTCATGCCCCCACTTTTAACCCCAACATCATGGGTCAATAAGCTTCCGCCGCAGGCCATGTTCTCAGCAATGCGTCTTCTACTGATGACATTTTTTTTCTATTTGCTTATGGATAGACGAGGGCAATGCGGCACTGCAACCAAGTTAGTTAATTATATCAACAGTACCACATACACGGTATAGACAGAAGGTAAATGTTGTATTTCTTTTACCTCCCGACCGAAGTCAGGTACCCACTTTTACACCTGGTGAAGTAAGAAAGGTCGTGTAAAGGGCACAACGTCGGAGGCACGGTGGGTATCGAACTCGGGACCTCTAGATTCCGAGCCGAACGCTCTACCAGTTATGCCGCCACCGATGCCACTACTTGTGACACGATTGAGTCATGTTTTACACTGTGGGTTCACAAAAGATTCCATTTTGTAGAAAACCTGAGGAATACTCTCCAATTTGTAAAGACTTTTCTCTACTAGAGGGCGAGCCCAGCGAACCCTGTTGAGCAATTAAGGAGGAAACAGGATCCAATATGATGCACGAGGTATCACTTAAGGACAGAAAAACATACAAAACGTAAGAAAGAAAAAAACAGATTTCATCTATAAAATTTGCTGAGCGACCTGTCAAATATTTGGTCCTAAAAGTACAAATACATTTACGTAAAGCGTTTTTAAAGTCTACAGAACAAGCAAATTAACAAAGAAATGCGAGTGAAACGAGCTCAGGCACTGTCTGTCTTTAAAAACTCCCGACGATACAGTACTTTAACCTTGCCCTTTTACAGTACCATCGGACATCGCTAGGGGGCAATAATCTAATAATTTTTCTTGCTTTTTCAACACCTATCGTCATATCAACTGCCATAAAGATTAATCGAGTTATGGTAACTAGACAAAAACGCAAGCGCACCAACAGCCGAAAACAGTGGTGGTCTATGACCATGTTACAAATTATTTGGTAACATGTTAGTTTGGTACGTACATGTGACAACACAAAGATAGCATAGCAAAGCAATCACATATTCCAGATACAAAAAGAATAGCATTGACTATATCTCAATACGCCGACGGCCAATTATTTTGAGAGCCAACTCTCCTTTGCTCAACAAATAGACAGAATTTTTTGTGAAAATCCGCGACGCGCCCGTGAGAAGACTTCCATCTCGCCAGGTCCTCTATGGCTATGGGTTGGCGGGAAAACGAGCGGCGACGCGCCCGTGTGAAGACTTCTATCTCGCCGGGTCCTCTATGGCTATGGGTTGGCGGGAAAACGAGCGGCGACGCGCCCGTGAGAAGACTACCATCTCATCAGGTCCTCTATGGCTATGGGTTAGCGGGACAACAAGTCGCGACGCGGGACAACACGCTGCGTCGGGCCTGGCGTAAGTTGTAGAGCGTTCGGCTCGGATTATATAGGTCCTGAGTTCGATCCCCACCGTGCCCCCCGACGTTGTGCCCTTGGGAAAGGCACTTTACACGACCTTCCTCACTTCACCCAGGTGTAAAAACGGGTACCTGACTTCGGTCGGGGAGGTAAAAGACTACCTTTTCCTTCTGTCTGTACCGCGTATGTAGCACTGTTAATATAAGTTACAAAACTTGAGTGCAGTGCCACATTGTTCTCGTCTGTCCAAAAGCAAATAGAAAAAAAGCCGCGACGCGTCCCGCATAGCCGACCGTCAGCGGTGGAAACCGCGATCTCCTCCCGTCCAAAGGTGGGCGGACACCAAGCCGCGACGCGCTCTGCCGTGCAGCCCACACCTCGCCGCGCCTTCTGTGCGACTGCAACGTGGCCACAGTGGCGTGTGGGTCGTGGCAATCGTCGAAGCTCGTCTTTTTTCGTGACGGGACGACACACCACGACGGCAGCCTAGAAAAAAAAGCAAAGGCCGACTTCTTCACGTCACCAGCAAAGCTCCCGTGATATGCATCGTAGAGTCGTGGAAATGCGTCTTCTCTCGGTCGGTACGTAAAGCGTAAAGGGCACCACCCACCGTGGAGTCGGCTATCGTCAGCCGTGGAGATGCGGCTTCTTACGGTCGGGAAACAGCGCCATGTGGCCACAGCCAATCGGTGGCCGTGAAAGTCACCATGTTACGTCCTTTCTGTTGTGCCAGACCACCTTGGATCGCGTTTCAATAAACAAAAAACGGCTGTTACACAGAAAAATGCAATAATATTCGATGCAGAGTTTAGAGCCGGACGCGGACGTCGGCCATGGGAAAGTCGTCGAGGCTCGTCCTGTTCGTTGACAGCAGACCGCGATGAACCCACGGTCTAGCGTCTAGCGCTACTTCGCTTATCAAAATTTAACGTGATTCACGAGACAAACGCTTTGTCTCTACATATATCGTATGTTGCGCCATGTTAAGCCACGCATTCCAGTCAACATGCATTGGACACACTTAAATCGAAGATCTATATTCACTGGATCAAGGATTTATAACCAAATGGAAAAAAAATCCTGATAGAAAAGAGGATGGTACCATAGTACCTAAACCACGAAAGATGCGAGTGGGTATGAGCACGATTAAATTCACATATAAGAACATAATGAAAATAACCACGAGAAAACAGTGCCGAAAGAAAACATACGACGTCGCGGTACGTGGCGGTCTTTACTCACAGTTGTAAGTTGCTGGCGAAAGGTGTTCGGACAAGTGTCGGTTCTCCCGACTGAGGCGTTCAGGTCTGGCGGCGGTTGCTGCTCCGGCAAGCGTCAATCCTTCCCACCGACGGCGCTATCTGTCCGGCGGCGGTTGATGAAGACTTCGGTGCAGGGACGTCTCTGAGCTGGATCCGCTCCGTGGTCTGCCGCAAGCCGCAGATCTGCGCGCCTTTTCTAGCCTGCCTGCCTGTTTCCTCCCCCGCAAAACGATACATCATATCGTCTAAAGATGACAGATCCCAGTGACACCTGCCCGATGTTTTTTACTGCCTGTCCCCTCCCCCTTCCTGCCTTCCAGGGATCATACGGGTTGGGGTTGAGGTAACAAAAAGAAGACGTCCTTGCGTTTGCGCCTCGGTATTTGGTTTGGGGCGCTTGTGACATTCTTTTTTTTACTGCAGAGGCGTTGCTTATTAACTTTATGGCTTTTTAATCGTTCTGTTCATCACATAACTTATTTGTAAAACATTAATAACATCAGTTAAGCATTTCGACACTTTGACTTCTTACGCGTCTCAAATATAGCATCTTCAAATTTATAATATGGTGGCGTCTTGTGTGGCGTAAATGGTTCTGTTGGGATCTGAACCTAGAAGAGCCAGAAGTCCCGGGTTCGATACAATGTCCTTGGGAAAGGCACAGCCTTCCTCACTCCAGCTAGGTGTACAGATGGGTACCTGACTTCTAGTGACCTTATCTTCTGTCTGTACTGGCACTGATAAAATAAGTTGCTAACTTGAGTGAAGTGCCTCGTCTGTCCGAACGCAAATATTTTTATATTTCAGCCATACCATATATGGTATGGTGAAATATATTGTATTCGTAATGTTTCTTTCTTTCTTTCTTTCTTTCTCCTGTCAAATCTTCAAATCGAATCATCTCCGCCGTTCCTGGACCGAATGACCTGAAATTTGGCACAAGGGTAGAGTGGGTCAATACCGAGGTGCTTTTTTCTCAGTTTTTTCATATCTGCCTCTAAAATGATTTTATTGAAGTTTAAAGGTCACGTTTTGACCACAACGGTATATTTTGACCCCCTGTACCATTGAATTACAATGGAATGACCTTAAATTTGGTGTAGATAGGCATTAGATAGTTGGTAAAATGATCCAAGTAAAATTTTTGGCATGAACCAATTTCAAATTATTAATTTCTGCACTTTTCTGAGGGGAAATTGGCTTTCTTTCGGCCTTCTCCCGTGAACTCCCGTGACCCCAGAGCCCACAGGTGCCAGGTGCCAGCGGTCTGGGGAGAGCGAGAGTTAATTACTTTTTGGACGCCAGCCAATCAGCGACGAGAAAGGCGAATGCTAGTTAATATTCATAAGCGGGGCCTTGCAATCCCGTTTATACACAAACAGATGCATATTACAGCCTTACAGTGGCCATATGTTACCCTGTGCCCGGTTTGAAATTGTAGTTTGCGAGGATTTGGAGTTCAGACAGGGTCATTTGAGCGGTAGCAGACGGTACGCGTGCATTGAACGTCAGAATACAAGTCTGTGTCGATGAATTTACCAACATTCCGCATGGCACTATCAATCATTTTTGGCAGATTTGACTTTGGGGGTTAGTTGAGACAATCGAGAAAATGTTACTTGGCAGAAAACGCGGGAAAATTGGACAGTTTGCGTTTAGTTTTGATACGTAAGTTTGACAGTGGCGAGAATGCATGTATTTTTTCCCAAACAAATGTAGGTACTTCTAACGTTAGTGTTGTTGTTGTTCTTTTTTGACGTAAACTTTGTACATTCAAATTGTAAGTAACCTTAAACTGCCAGAGTTTGAGCCCAATAAAACACTCTTAGTACCAGAGTATCACCACTGACCTCCGAACAGAAACCCCCGAACAAGGTAGAAACTCCTATCCTCCAGGTCTCGCACGCTACGAGCAGGAAATTACAACACTCAGACAAGATTACGTCCGATGGCTGATCGCATACAAAGTAAAACAATTTAACAGTGGTATGCAGGGCATATAACGTTACGTAACAAAGAATTCGAAGGAAAATGAAATATATAGATAAAGCCAAATCAAGTTAACTTGTTGGTCCTGGGATTTTTCAGAAAAGAAATGAAGCGACAGGGTGGTAAAATTCTTGTAAAAATTCGAGACGTCTCCGTTTATGTAATGGCTCATACAAAACAAGAATTTTTTAGCTTGAAAAAAAAAACAACAACAACACACTCCTACTACACAACACCTGCACCTGCTTGACAATTATTAAAACGTATGCCCTACTTGATTAAAAAAA
>NC_049983.1:28173174-28175407 GCF_000003815.2 Branchiostoma floridae
GCTGGCTCAATACTCTCGCCTGGCCAAGTAGTATTAGTGGACTTTGGTCAACAGGAATAGATAGGAATAGGTTCAATAGGAATAAAAGCCTAGTAGGAGTTAAGTGGCATATGAGTGTTGTCGGCTTGGCCAATATTCTGTTCTGCTGACTCTGAAGAGTCCAATTTCTACAAATAGACCACCGATCCGCGGAGCCTGGTCGAGGCTGAATGAATAGGGGGAGGGGAGCGAAAGAAATCGCTATATAATGTCAGGAGGTCAGTTACTATCTCTAAGGAGTGAAATCACTGGCGACTTCTTACCTACTTCACAGCCTTTCTAGGCCGTTATCTTTTATTGTTGAGGGGAGGCGGCGCTGATTTTCTATACACAGTACAGTATCTTGGCCAGGTCCCTGTGCCGGGAAGGTATTATGTCGAAAGATCGTGTTACCGCCATTAGAAACACGCCCATGGAAGTCCGTGAAGATAACCTCCAAGCAGACCTTGCGGTACATAAGCTGGGGAAGGAGTTTAGCCGACAGAGGAGTTTTATTCCACCATGAAGGAATGTTTAAACCACCGAAAGATCTGCTTGGTGATAATGTGAAGAACTTGAAGGATTGCCCCTATGAGGTCCTATGACCCGGCCTCCATCTCCTGCTGGGATGTAGACATGCATCACTGCATTTGTCCCGGATTTGTGGAAAAGTTCGCTAGCTTGTTATTCTCCAAGCAGAGGTTGGGTAGCGGGGATTAGCTTTTGGTGAGAGAGATCTTTACTACAGTTTATATGCACGTTCTTGCCTACATGGGCTAAACGCAGTGATTCGACTGTACTAAAGACTAGATATTATTATTAGATTACGCCCTCGGATGGTTATTATAAGTAGTAATTATACAAGCCGCTAGCGAACAGTCGGGTAAACCAAGGGTAAACAAAACATCTGGAGCTATATATGCTATTACTATATAAAAATACCGCTACCCAACCAGAATAGTCGCTTGTAGTTGTAAAACGTTTATCGCTCGTGCTGACCTAATTCTCAAGTTTTGTCTCAAGTTCTTGAGAAGTACAGGAAATGAAATAAACACTATATAGAAATCAAAACAAAAACTTCTCCTTGGTCGGGCAAGTGTCCCAAAAGTTTGTTGTTATTAAACTACACAAAATACTTGAGAGTCCACTGGGGGTGGCAGGTTACAAAAGGCCAAGGATAAGTACGGTCTACTTGGAATTAGAGATTGTGAGTCTGCCTTACTGCACTGCGATAATCAGAATCATGGTAACATCCTTATTGCTGAGGTCACGCTATTGAAAATCTAACTTTGCTAGCTATCTTATAGTTTATGTCAGAACAAATCTACAGTAAGTGTAGGCCCATTGCGGAGATAACCCACTGAGTACGTCCGGTTTCCGTTCATGTGTGGTGGCCACTTGCGTAACTTGAATCTAACTTGCGTAAAGCTTTCCTAAGAATGCCCCGAGGTCTACAGTTTAGAACGCTATGGAATCTCAAACGAACTTGACTTTCACCACGTTTTTTTTTTCTGTACTAGTTTCCCATGGCAGAACATCCTTTCCTAGTGGTCCCGAAAAACGCGTTCCACGATACTAATAAGACGTTAAAAAGACTGACCAAGGAGGTTATCTATATGACATGAATGTGTTTGGCCCTGTTACTATCTAAGCAAAGGTTAGTCCCCGGCGCCTTTAGACTACTCTCCAAGCAGAGGTTGAGTTGCGTAGATATAGTACTTAGTACTCGGAAAAATTACACCCGCGCCGGTGTAATTTTTCCGACTACTACTATATCTACGCGACTCAACCTCTGCTTGGAGAGTACCTTCAGACGTCATTTCTAAAGGCGTGTTGTTTTTTGAAAGTGACAAAAATCATGGAAGGGATGACAAAACACAAAGGAGTCCAACATCCGCTTTGTAAGGAGCCGGACCCTATATAACACTTAGATGCTTCACGGATCTCCACGGGTTACAAGGAAATGGGTCCTGCAACATCGTAATCGTATTTTCCGGGTCAACGATGGCGGTCCGAGTGCAAGCCATAACACATACCATAGATCGTTATCAACACCAGCCACTGGACAGGGCAACAGGAGGCCGCTCAGACGACAAAACCACATGTCCGACCCTGCTTCGACTCTAGTCTAAGCAGATGTGAGAATCCAGTTTTCTGGTCTTGAGTCTTTCAAGCGTTTTTCATGTGTTTTTTTTTTCGTCTTCTGGTGTATAGG
>NC_049983.1:28175507-28180666 GCF_000003815.2 Branchiostoma floridae
ATTTTGTGTCAAGTAAAAAAACGGAGCAGGATTGCTTTCATCTGCTTGGAGATAGTACTGATACCCGGTTAGCAGTCAGCAACACCAGACCAAAAACAGGAACAAAAACAAAAACTTTATAAACATAAGATGAATGCCATAATACAACTAACAACAAAGGATTGACAACTTTACTTACCCAATTCCTGGGTTTCGGTGGCGTTAGTCCGAGGACCGGAAATTGTACATGGATCCCAACAAGGCTCTTGTTGTTAATCTATGGACCGAAAAAAAATACTGGGTGGTCACACACAATGATAGCCTGGTCAAAAGATATTTTTGAGGTTGGGATATGGTATACAGGCTAACACACAGAAGAATGCAAAATTACAAATGCCGCCAGGCCTGTCCGTCTTTGATACAATTCACGGCTGCAGATCCATGTTACCTACGCCATGAGTCATCTGATGTACGGGATATATTTATAACACCCAAAACTACATCATACATGTATGGCAACGTGGGGAATTTTCCTCGTCAGATATGAATATTCAAAACAAAGAAGTATGTAAGCCTACCTTATGGTTCTGGAAATTTTTGAAAATCCATCGACAGGTTGGATACCCTAGGCCCTAAGTTCATGATGACTTCGAAAAGGTGCCATACTGTATTACATCCGACTCCGAGGAGTTAAAAGACTCCAAACACAGTTGACACAGTTGTGGCGTCTGAGCTGGTTTCATCTCGGGAAAATACGACCCTTCTGTTGTGCCCACTGGGAGTTCCGTTATGCAAATCTGTGGGTCTCTACGGGGCTCAGCCCTCCTTTGACAAGGTAAGGCCACAGCAAGTAAGTTTTATGGATGACATCATGGCTCATTAATTTTCACCTTGTTTCAGAAAAACAGATTTTTTTTCTTCTTTGGTGACGGTCAACATGACAAAAATGTCTGTTTTGAGATCTTTTGAAAATGGTAGCCACCATCTTGTTTTTTCGCCCTATCTCACTATTTATATAGTCTGATATCGATGTCATCCATAAAATTTACTTGCAGTGGCCCAATGATACACAAGGGTGGGGAACAGAATCTGGCTTGGTGCAGAAGAACGCCCCGTGTCATTCACCCCGTTCTCGTCAGAACACTCCAAGCTCGCGTCTTCAACTTATTCGGCTGTCAACAAACTTTTTCCTTCACATAGACTTGTGCCATTCTTCAACTCGTTTTTGGATCTGTGAGCGTCACCGGATATATGTTCCAACTCCGCGGATAGTGTACAGAATCCAGTCGTCGCGATCGGAAGTTTTGCTGGCGAAGAACGGACATGATGTGGGAACCCGTGCATCATGGATCCTGGATGTCTCCACAGGGAAGGCAATACGCGACAATCCAATCTCGTTGGGAGGTCTCGCGAGACTGTAATCTGGCCGCGCGCGCGCGTGATTTGACAGTCGGACGGTAACAGCCTTCAGCAGCCCAGCGGCTAACAATGGCTTCTCCCAGCATCGACTCGATCGAGTCAACTTCAGAGATTCGTTGTGCTTTTATTTGGCAACATCCGCCGGTAAATCGGCATGCCATGAGCAGATAATATTGTTGTGAACCTATGGACTCGATATCGTGCTGTAAATTTGCAAATTTCTGGTCATTATCACAATTTTTGACGGGCGGTTTATGCTTGCTTGTCGTGAGAAAAACGTGCATATAGGCGCGTCGCCTTACTTGTAGTTACTCGGATAAGTTTGGCTCAAGCCGTAAAAATATCCCACAAAAGCGTACAAGTACCATCATTGGATCCTTGTAGATCCAAACTCGTAAGACTTTCGGCGATTTTGACCGTAAATTAGTCGATGGCAACATATCGACTTTGGGAGTTTACGCGTACGTGAGTTGGGGAGGGGGGCGTGTTTCCGCGTATATGCGTTCGTTTTGATCAAGGCGGAGTCACTTTTCCGACTATGATTTCAGTTTTCGCCAGATGAAACTCCACAAAAACGTGAACATATCGATGTAGGGTCCTTCTGGGTAGAAATCTAGCATGGTTTCAGCGGCTTTGTGGCCGACTTTTTTGGGTGCGGGCATGCAAGCAGGGGGCGTGTCGGCGAATGTCCAACGCCTGGCCGTGGAAAACAAATTTTTCAGATCAACGCGTCGCGATCGAAATTCACATCAGCAGGGAAATACTGCAAATCATATGGATGCAATAGCCGTCAGTCCAAGTGTGTCAATGAAGAGAAAGTGCCAACATGCATCATATTTTTCAAGATCCCCCCAAATGTACTTGATGATAACACGTTACTTAAGCACTGGGATTGTCTGGTAAAAAGACAGCTCGGAAGGGATAATTTCACCATGAACATGAAATTAGAAATGTGCGTTTTTATACTTTTTAACGGGAAATGTGTACATCTACTGCATGTATTTCCAGTAACGCATTCGTGTATTCATTGTGTCCCCATTCAAAGAAAGGACTCACGCTAAAATAGGCAGTCCAAAGAACAAAGGTAGACAGCAGTGCAGCACTCAACACGTCACACAGGTACCACCACCAAGTGCAAGGGAATGTCTATTGCTGTAACTTAAATTGGGCGGACTTCGTTGTCTACTTTGGCAGGGATAATTTATTCTGCGAACGAATTAAAGTAGACTCAGAATGGCAGAAGAAGAATATCCCAAAGCTTGACCACTTTCACAAAACAGCCATACTACCGGAGCTGTTCACTCAAAGAGCCAAAGGAGGTAAGAAACTCTATGGTATGTATGAAGAAAGACTGATTGTTGATGCAGAGTGTCCAGACCACTGCATCGGCAGAATACAGTGGACTACTATGTATAGCACAGGGAAGTGGACACCTTACGGCTTACCTGTCTTAGGTCTGAGTAGGACGATGTCTGATTTGTTGCAAAAATTATGCCACACAGAAACAGTCAGAGATGTTGAAAGTTCACATTTTAATACAATGTACATTTGAATGATTATGTGTATGAAACATTACCATTTCCCAAAAGTATTACTTATCGGATGCTTATTTTCGTCAATACTGTAAATGCTGTGAGAACTTGTCTATCATTTGGAAAAAACACTAATGATATATACATGTAATTATCATTTCTCAAAAGCATGAGTTGCAAAGCTCTACGAGATCGAGTAAGAACATTTGTTAAGACATCTTTTATAAAACATGAAATACGGCTATTGCATCCATATGATTTGCAGTATTTCCCTGCTGATGTGAATTTCGATCGCGACGCGTTGATCTGAAAAAGAACAGCAAATGCCAAACGTTATACATTTGCAGACACACCCACTCATCACGTATGAAGTTAACCAATAAAAAGTTGCCCACAAAGCCGCCGAAACCATGCTAGATTTCTACCCAGAAGGACCCTACATCGATATGTTTACGTTTTTGTGGAGTTTCATCACGGCGAAAACTGAAATCATAGACATAGTCGGAAAAGTGACCCCGTCTTGATCAAAACGAACACGGAAACACGCCCCCCTTCGCAAATCACGTACGCGTAAACTCCCAAAGGCCGATATGTTGCCATCGACTAATTTACGGTCAAAATCGCCGAAAGTCTTACGAGTTTGGATCTACAAGGATTCAATGATGGTACTTGTAAGCTTTTGTGGGATATTTTTACGGCTTGAGCCAAACTTATCCGAGTAACTACAAGTAAGGCGACGCGCCTATATGCACGTTTTTCTCACGACAAGCAAGCATAAACCGCCCGTCAAAAATTGTGAAAAATGACCAGAAATTTGCAAATTTACAGCACGATATCGAGTCGATAGGTTCACAACAATATTATCTGCTCATGGCATGCCGATTTACCGGCGGATGTTGCCAAATAATAGCACAACGAATCTCTGAAGTTGACTCGATCGAGTCGATGCTGGGAGAAGCCATTGTTAGCCGCTGGGCTGCTAAAGGCTGTTACCGTCCGACTGTCAAATCACGCGCGCGCGCGGCCAGATTACAGTCTCGCGAGACCTCCCAACGAGATTGGATTGTCGCGTATTGGCTCTCTTATCAAAGGTTAGTAGTTATATTCAATGTGTATTTCAATTGTTTATGAGTTACTACGAGTGTTTCTGGTGTTTGTGTAACCTGGAATTAGCACTGCAGTCAGAGCAGAATCAGGACAGAAAGATACAGTAACCACAAAAAGGCATTAATAAACACAAAAACGTCGGAACCTAATTCCTGCTTGGGGATTTACCTGCATTTGATATGCAGGGAACAAGACTGTAATATTTACCCCTCACCACACCCGTCTCCCCAACATGTGAATGTTAAACTATAGATTAGTCCACTCGCTTGTTGATAGAGTTCGAAATATCAATCAATCAATCAATCAATCGTTCGCTTGCATCAATAGTTGATGCGTGGCGGCTACAGACAGTTCAGACAGTTCTCGCCACGTTGTTCTACACTGGGCCTAGACAGTCCAGTCGGATCTGGAGACCCCCAGCTCCAAGCAGATCCTACTGTGTAATAAGATAGTATAAAAATCTGGCAGAGGAGCGAGTAGCCTGTATACCTTACCCCAACCTCAAAAATATATTTCGTGTACTTGAGATCGGGCTGGGGTTTAATTTGGTAACTAGGCTTGCAGAGGAGTGAAGCCGGCCCAGGAGTATGTATGCCCGTTTGACTCCCTTTGGCCGGCTATATTCCTTGGCTGAGCTTTGATATTATCTTATGGCACTATATTTATAGGTTCTACTTGGAGCCGAACATACATGTATGTGGCTTGTCCTTTCACGGAGCCGAGGAGATTGCTTGTGTCGCCCCTGGTAACAGTCTGGAATTTCATAAACTCTATCCTGTTTGTTGATCTTTGTTGATGCTTGCGTTAACCCGCGATGGCCCAGGCTGTTTCTATAGTGAAGATGCCCCAAAGGTGGCATACACACACACACACACACACACACACACACACACACACACACACACACACACACACACACACACACATACATACATACACGCACACACACCCGCGCGCACAAACATACATACATACATACATACACACACGCACGCACACACACCGTCTATCAGGCGGGATAGAAGTCCACACTCCCCACCAGAAAATGTATGGTGTTATCTGTTCATCGCTGTAAGGTTACCCCAGGTGGTTCTAACTCAGGGCGTAAACTAACTAGGACAC
>NC_049983.1:28180858-28196445 GCF_000003815.2 Branchiostoma floridae
TGCCATTAGAATTTCTCCAATTAGTACATGCGTTCCAATGGGAGAGTTGAGGAAACAAATATGCAATTATCTCAAGAATAAAACGTTCAAGCCATACAAACTTACCCTCAAATGATAGCCAACTATGTCCAGTCTCGTGAAATTCATTTGCAAGAATGTCTATACGGCTAATCTTTTGATACACCCCCCTAATTAGAGCACTTGGATTGGCCCGTTTAGCTTAAAACAGCTATCTGACGACGATACCACTATTTCAGGGGGGTGGCAAAACCCCTTCGATGGAGAAATGTCATTTTTTACAACTAATTCAACAAGTATAGGGTCTTTCCTACCGCAGCCACTCCCAAAATGCCCAGATTTCACACAAAATCCCACCAAGAAAGGCTTTCAATGGTTTAAAGCCTTGTTTTTTTTTTTGTGCTAATGGTTACGTCATCCCTGTAATATTCATCAAGTTCAATAGAGCTTTGCCCCTGGCCCACCGCTAGGATTTGTAGAACATTGAGCGACCATAGTCCCCGACCCTTTAGATGAGGATGAGAAATACCATTAGCCCGGCGGGGTAGAATCTTTCAGTGGGCGGGCTTACCCGGTCAACTTTAATCTCCAAGTACAAGGATGTATGTATGTGTAGGAGTGTCTAGCCTGGGAGGGAAATATCATTCAACACACTGAGTACGTGGTTTCCTCTGGGCCTCTACCACCACATATGCTCGGAGACACACTACATGTAAGGATTCGGATCAGTTTTTTGTCTGCTTTCTCCTTCTCCAAAGCGTTGTCAAAACCAAAGTTAAGTTTTAACAGTTAAAGATACAATACATAATAGATAGAATGCTCGATAAAAACGAGTAAAATGAAACAGCCGGAGCCTTAGAGTATCTCCTTGCACCCCCGTTTTACATCACTTCCGAAAGACGATTTCGTGGAATTCTTTGTCCGTGTATAGCATCCTCTTTGTGCTTTACCTACACAAAATCTAGTTCTCTTTTCATACTCTTAACGGTATCGTCTTCTTCTACATCAGATGAAAAACACAAGACTAGAAAAGCAAAAAAAAAAGAACTTAACACCAAGAAATTAGAATTTGCAGGATTCTTACATCTGCTTAGAAGATCTTAGAAGTTAGACTCAAAGCAAGGCCGAGCATGTGATCAGCCTAGGCCTCCTGTAGTCTCTACCAGACTCCGAGTCGCTGGAAAAAATTGTAGAAATGGTACAAATAGAGGAGTATGCCGGCCAGAGGAATATAGCCGGCTAGGCAACAGTAACGCGACCGCGATCGCGAGCTGTTCCCTGGCCGGTTATATTCCTCTCTATTTGTTCCATTTCTACGATTTTCCAGCGATCCGGAGTCTCGTAGAGACTAGGCCTCCTGTATCCTGGTGTAGATAACAATCTACATATGGTATGTGTTATCGGCTTGCATCCCGCCGCCATCAATGATCCGTCGAAACGGTTGGTGTTGCTGGTTAGGTACTCTCCGAGCAGAGGTTCGGCGTGGTTTAGGCGTGACACCGGACATGAAAACTCTACAAAACATAAAGCCCGACAGAAACGCCTACCCGATAATTAGCTAAAAGTTAAACATGTAACACAATCCGCAGACAAACCTCTGCTTGGAAAGCAGTGTCTCAATGTGGCATAATCGGCAGTTTAGTTTAGGACCTAAATGCCCCGTGTTTAAACTCTACCGTACCATCATTCACCCGAACGATAGTCCCCTTCATGTGTTCAGCTAACAGAAGGGCATGTCACCCCGTAAGGGGCCGTATAACTAGTACCGTATAACCCCGTTGTCGACAGATGATGATGGCAATTTTGGAATAGAATCTTCTCAACCCATGAATGAGGGTCTGCATGGGGGGTCCCGACACAATTTACGCTGAATTCAGAAGAACCCCCTACGTATTACGCTAAATCAAGGAAGGCAATTACGCTAAATTTGGTTGCCTCGCTACGAATGACGTAGATAAGACGGTTTTCCCTACTAATTACGGGAAATATAAAACTAGGCTGCCTACGCCTTACGGAAAAGAGCATGCAGACCCTCATGAATCAGCCGAGAAGATGTTGTCGGGGAAAACTGAAAGAAGGCGAATGAAAAACGCGGCATATAATAAGACAGTCACAAGTTTCCTCCAACAACATCTACATGGAGAGTACTTGCTTTCGTCTGCAGCAAAATTCACGTTTGTCACATGTAAGTCAACCCTAACTCCTTGTTTTTCAAAAGAGCCAATGCATCACTCTCCAAGCAGATGCTATTGCGAAAAAATGTGACTTTCTTATCATATACCGCGTTTTTGTCCGCTTTCCCCACATTCCTTGTTCTCGCTTTCTTTGTGGGACAACCGTAGTTGAGTAACAACAAAAGATGCGGAGTCTTGCCCGGCCAGCTGCAGGCAGAAGCATTTCTTTGATTTTTTTATATAAAAGAACGGAAATTAGGTCTAGGGCTAGCGGTAATGTGACCCTATCCTCACACCCGGGTCAAATGCAGTGATGCATATCTACATCCCAGCGGGAGTGGGAGGCCTGTGTCACAGGAACTAATCGCCAGTGCTTTCGTTATGTCCAAGCAGATGTATGGGGGGGGGGGGAGCAAAGTCATTATCCAAGGGCTAAACGGTGTCCAACTATAAACATTCCAAAGTGACAAAAACAACTACGGATTTGGTGCTGTCAGTGTGTCAACATCTGCACACTTGCCACTAAGACCCATTTTTTTAAAACTATATAAATCCCTATAACATTTTTGGTTGAAACGTACCGTAAGCTTTGAAAATGATAAGCACGTGTTCACGTGCTCCTGTTGGGGTAAAACACCCGACGTTTCTGAACACAATATCAGCCTATACAGGTCCTGTCTCCCCCCACACAGGCAACCACTCCAGTTCCAGAATGCCATTGCCATATAAAACCACATATGACAGAAAATATTTTGAAACAAAAACGGAAACAAAACTGTACAATAAAATTACTTACCATCCCGATCTGCTAATTAAACATAAATGAACTGCAGTTTCCCAACTCGCCAATTTGCCAACATGATGATCTTTTTTCTCGATGGCTGCCGTGCAAGGTGCATATCTAATCTATTTAATGTACTATCGCGGATACATTCCAAGAGCATTCCACTCCAGAAGCGGGTCTTATGATTCCTTAGAGAATAGATAGTTATGCTTGGATCAAGTTTGTTTTGTCAAATTTACCCAACACGCAGGGCGATCATTATAGCGATCGAATCTTGAATACCCCTGATAATCATTCCACTTCAGTGTGCACGGGGGTTGGGGTGGTGTACTGACAAGAGGAACAGGTACCGGTTGTTACTGGTATAAATATAATACTTTGACGTTTTATGATTACTTTTTTTTAAGTAGACGACATTTGAGCACACACACATCAGCAAAACTGCCAGCCAACGCGTTTCATTATTATTTGTGGGTCATTCTTTAGTAATCCGTCCATTTATAACATAGTCTTTCTAGATAGCAGAGTGCACATGTTTTCTTGAAAAGTCTATGTATCCCAAATCTCTGTATCCCAAGAGTCTAGACTCTCTAGTCTTCAAACTTTCTGTGTACCTTCCTTCATATCTGATAGCCTTTCGACTGCTTTCGTTGAGCAAGAAATTGTACCCGATGTCAGCCATACAAGCAGGTTCGGCGCTACCATTTTACTTTGACATAGTTTCAACGTCTTATACTTTGTATCCCAAGATGGGATAGTCTTCAAACTTTTTATATCTCCTTTTGTGTGTGATAGTCACTAACTGCTTCGTAAATCTTATCCCGAATATCGTTAACGAGAAAGTGTAGGGTGAATTTGTATCCCCAAAAATATCATCTATACAACAGACCCATTTGAAGGGTTTACAGTACTGCACACAACGGGCACAGGGCCGGCCATCTGGATGTTAATCCCAGGCAATCCACATACTTGAAAATCAAGTTAATTAGATGATAATCAGCTGTTAATGGCCGTTACACACGCCCAGGCGTATGTCCTTTTCTGTGTGATTCCAAGACGCTAGTGGACATTTGAAGCCTTTTGAAAAGCATTGTCAGCCCACGAAAAGTTCGCTGAAGTTAGACGGTCGTGATGGACCGGTCGGTGACATGGCATNTCGGAAAATACACCGGCCCTTCTCTTACGTGTATTTTTTCCGACTACTACTATATCTACGCGACTCAACCTCTGCTTGGAGAGTACCGGCCATCAGGATGATAATCCCAGACATGTCGACAATCCACACATAGCTAGTTTTTCACAATCGATTTAATTAGGTGATAATCAGCTGTTAATGGCCGTTACACACGCCCAGGCGTATGTCCCTTTCTGTGCGATGTCAAGATGCTGGTAGACATTTGAAGCCTATTAGAAAAGCCTTGTCAGCCCACAAAAAGTTAAGATTACAATACTCTTAAGTTAGACGGATATGCCTTAGACCGGTCGGTGACATGGCATAGGCCGTTGCCAATAGCAACAAACGATGAACGAAAAACAAAACACCGTCAGTACCCACTGTTTTCCCATCGTCTATGTTCTTTGCTTGGAGTTGCCTGCTTGGAGATTGGTTGATTGACATTGATTCAGGCAACGCTACTATCATGTTCTCAGATCCGATGTAAGTGTAGTGACTGAGCTTTAGCATACTAACGCACTAAAACTGCGTGCATCAGGTGCTAAAATGTAAAATCAGCTTTAAAACGTTTTATAACTTGGAATGTCAGAGAAAAGGCACCAACCATTCGGGGACGTATAGTAGAGTAGCTGTTTCTCCAACCTATCAGGTGACTCACTCAAGACCCCTTCCAACCCTGTCGGCAATTCCTAGAACGCTAATTAAAAAATAATTAATTACCAACCACAACTTCCACACAACAGACACGCTTCCACGAAAAAGTAGGTGGTATATCCTCCAAGCAGAGGTTGGGTAGCAGGGATTTGTAGTGGCCGAGATTTTAATGGGGAGCCAACAAGTAAAAATTCAAGCCACTACTCATTGACTGAACCTTTGCTTGGAGAATAGTGATTCATATCTGCTACACGCTGATTCACCTGAAGAGACCAAATACAAGTCAACCAACATTTCTTTTCAATTACATGAATTTCCTATGTATGTTTTATTAGACTGTCGCCCAACATATGACACAAATGTCATCCCACCTTCCTAATAGCCCTTTAAAACTTTGTTCACAGGAGCCCCTGTACAAGACCAACGACTTCATGGTCGTCCCGCCCGGCAGACTCCAACGATGCTCAAGAGATGGTACCCTGGTTTGTGAAGGTCATCAACACCTACCCGGACAAACAGCACCTGAAACTCCAATGGCACGTGCCGAACAACGACGGGGTGTATGTGAAGGAGTCGAGTGAGAACAAGCCTCTCAAAGAATACACTGTCAAGTATGGGGAGATCGTTGCTGTACATCTGTCACAAAATAAGACACATACTCCACTGGCCGGCTGACTTCCCTTGTGTCCTATAGACTCTATTTGTCCAATTTCTACAATTAGACCACCGATCCGCGGATCCTGGTAGAGGCTAGTGGCAGAGATAGAGAGGGCCTAGAACGCTTGATTGAATTGATTAGATGATGCATTACTTATTCTACTACGAAACGTCTTGCCTGGATTGGTGATTGGAGCATAAAATAATTCGGTTGCCTGACGACTGAAACAAGACTAATGGTGTGTGGTCATAATGATATTCCTATGTCTCTTTTAATGTACACCTGTGTTAGAAAAATGTGGGTAAGACAATTAGGAAAGAAAGACTTACATGTTTTCTCCAGTTGTCAGGAGGAAGGATTTCTAAAGTTATATTTGCATTTCTATTTGGATTTCTTAATCTCCCTGCGTGAAATATAACTTTCTACATACACCCAATACGCGTGTCCAGTGTCCAAGAAAGTACAACAGTGACTTCTTCAGTGTAGTGTACCGTTTTCCATGATGCTATTAATGCAGTGTAATAGTACTATTGTCAATGTTGACATTCATTGTAGACTATCAGTTGAATACAAAACTAAAAACTTTTATCGGGCCGTTGATTATTGTGAGATGATAGGAACAAGGTATTGCACCATTTAACTCCCATTCTTTTACAGAGAATCGCTTCTAGGAACAGCGCCGTTATTAACGTTTAGCCGCTCTGGTGACACGAGGCTTTAAGCCGCGCCGAAGGTACAAGGCTGTGGGGGCTTTTAACCGCGCTGTGTCCGGCGGCTTTTAACCGCGCGGTGTCGGGCGGCTTTTAACCGCGCTGTGACCGGCGGCTTTTAGCCGCGCTCTGACCGGCGGCTTTTAACCGCGCTGCAACGGGCGGTTTTTAACCGCGCTGTAACCGGCGGCTTTTAACCGCGCTGTGACCGGTTACTTTTAACCACGCTGCAATGGGCGGCTTTTAACCGCGCTGCAATGGGCGGCTTTTAGCCGCGCTGTGACTGGCGGCTTTTAGCCGCGCTGTGACTGACGGCTTTTAACCGCGCTGTGAACGGCGGCTTTTAACCGCGCTATGACCGGCGGCTTTTAACCGCGCTGTGTCGGGCGGCTTTTAGCCGCGCTGTGACCGGCGGCTTTTAACCTCGCTGAAGGCACCGGCGGCTTTTAACCGTGCTGTGACCGGCGGCTTTTAGCCGCGCTGATGGCCTACGGCGGCTTTTAGCCGCGCTGATGGCGCTTAATTATAGCATACTCAGCAGCTTCACTTTCAACATTTGGGTATCTTGAGGTTTGAACATTCGAGACGAAAAAAGGGAATAAATTGGATTTTCCCCTTTAAATTTGGATCGTGTTTATAGTATTTGCAGAAAAGCATTATAATTTGGTTACATTTGGGCACAATAATGGTAGCAAATATTTGCGTCAATGGTCCATCATTGTTCATCACAAGACCATCTGTAACTTTAGACTATACATGACAATTTCTATGCCATAGCAAATATATATGTACGATGCTGTGATAGGGATATTTACAAGGATGGCTCGCATGTATCACATATATCCCTAGATGGTATGATGTACGCTTAATGCAATATTTAATGTATACGTAAGTAAATAGAAAGGGACTTATTGACAGCCGACATAACTGTGCAGGAGCAACATCTTTTGACTTTAGTTTTAGTGACTGTCAACAATCTGTAGGTATCGGTACGTTATCTTAATCATTCGTGTGTTCTAATATGGCCTTGTTGGCACACCAATTTTGGGTCGGAATGACGTGCGGAAATCAGCTAATTTAAAATAGCTAATTCTGAAACATTTTCCTAATCGTATCAAAATATCGTACATATTTATGCTTAAAGAAGGCATGGATTTCAAAGTACAATATTTTTGAAATTCATTTTTTTATTTATTTAATCTCAAGACGGATGGGTGGCACCCTACAGCTTTTGATATCTAATTTCCAAGGGAGCCCACCATACATGTAAACAATGCAAAACGTGTTACATTCAGCCAAAACACCAGAGGACAACATAAAGTACATCACGTGAAAACCAAAGGGTAAAAACATAATCACTGTCCAAAAACGTTCAAAAGTCAAACCCAAGAAAGTCCAGAGATAGCCTAGAGGTGAGAGGTCAGGAAGTTACATGAGTCATGTGTCTTCAGCCTGAAACTGCAGATGGAAGTGTGTTGTAGTAAGCTGCCTCTGTATGCAAAAGTGCGGTGGCAAGATGTGTTAGTGTAGCTGGGTTTGTGAAGCAATGAGGTTTGTCTGGTTTTGTGGTTGTATAACAGGTGGTCGTGTACAAACGTGACGTCTAGTGTCACAGACTCGCCACAGCATCATTTATTATTATCTTAAGGCATCTTTAAACTCAGTAGAGTTGTTACTTGACTTACGTCAAGTGTGTTGTACCTCAGAATGCGAAAGTGCGGTGGCCAGATGTGTTCCTGTAAATGGGTTTGTGTAGGGGTAAGCCCATTATTATTTATACATTTGAAAACCATGGCACACGTGTGCTCATCCCTAGCCTTCGTTGAATCAGTATAGAGAAACCTGGGAACATACCATGTCAATGTGTTCGTTCCAAGGGATAGTGCACAGTCAGGGAGAACATCTACTATTTAAATTAGTACACATGTTCAACAGTTTCTTGAGCAATTTGAGTTCTCAAAGGTGGTGCAGCTCTTAGCTTCCCACGTGTGCTGAATAGGATCCACTTTGTCATAGCAACGTTCAGTGTTAGACGGGTTGAATGTAACCATGTGACAAGGTTTGCTAGCTCGGAGTTAAAAATGGTCTCTATGAATACTGCGTCCTTGCTGAAACAGAAAATAGCATTATCGTTTGCATAAAGGCATACAAATTCTGATCACAAGGACCCTATATTGCTATATATTCATTGTTGGCAGATGTATAATATATCCAATGAGTTCCATTTCACAAAAACAAGAAAAAAAACACACACACAAAAACTCAAAGGTTTATCTATCGCCGGTAACTTGTGTTCGATCTATATCTAAATATCAGACCCAGATGTCGACGAATGTGCAGATGGCACAGACAACTGCCACGCTCAGGCAACCTGTACCAACACGGACGGCTCTTTTACATGTGATTGCACTGAAGGGTACAGTGGAAATGGAGTCAACTGTACTGGTAAGAACATTGAATTGGACAATATATTTATAGAATGCATTATCTTTATTGAGAAATGCATCAAAACTTAATGCACCATAGCTTTTTGTTTGTTTGTTTTATTGGGATCTCCATTAGCGATACCACCGAAGTGGTACCGCTATTCTTCCTGGAGTCCGACACTTACTCACATAGTAGCAAATATGACATGATTGTGTTATTTCTATCCACAGATGTCGACGAATGTGTTACTACCTGCTTTTACCACGATTTTCATTGATCCATTTGTTTTGTAATGTTACTACTACAAGAGATGTTGCCATTATACTATATTATGTACGTAACATTATAATATATATTAGGCTGCATCATTTCAATAGAGAAGTGTATCAAAACACTAAGTCTCATAGCATAGTTACAATGTAGCACAAGTGACGTGACTGTGCTGTTTGTATCCACAGATGTCGACGAATGTGCAGATGGCACAGACAACTGCCACGCCCAGGCAACCTGTACCAACACGGACGGTTCCTTCATCTGTGAATGTACCAACGGTTACGGTGGAGATGGAGTCACGTGTGCTGGTAAGAGCGTTAGGGATTGTATTGTGCGTTTGTACTTGTTGCATTGCATGTATTAGTTCCATTATATTCCATTTTAAAACGTTCACAAAGTCTCATGGGTTTATTCAGCACTGGAAACTTTTGTTGTTTGTATTCACAGATGTCGACGAATGTGCGAATGGCACACACAACTGCCATGAGGACGCAACCTGTTCTAACACAGACGGGGGATTCAACTGTACCTGTTACGAAGGATACGCCGGAGATGGGGTCACCTGCACAGGTATGAAATGCACTTTTCCTTATCGTTTGTCACCAGTCTGAAAAAACAGACATGCTTCTATTTGCATTATATATATATTGCATATCATAATAGACGACACATCTAGCAAAACATGATATGATCCTGAAAATAGGCTGTGACTAATGAACCTTTCACATGGAAATAGAGAAAAAGTGTTGCTAGCATGTACAAACTGAGGGGCTAAATGCATTCCACTCTGTGTGTATAAATCACCTCAAAGGCTTGTCTGACCTGGTCTTCACGGATGTCGGGATGGACTACATGACCCTGTCCTGGACGGCGTCTGCTGACCTGAATATAACCCGGTACCGGCTGCGCTATCGTCCCGCCGGGGCCTCGCACCGGGACCTGTCTCCCCCGCCCTCCCCGGGCGACACCGCGGCCACCGTGCCCGGACTGTGGGCAGACACAGAGTACACCTTCACCCTGACGGCGTTTGGAGATGGCGACCAGGAAGTTGGGGAGATCAGTGGGACAAACACAACAGGTTGGTTGGTGGTGAGGCATGGATGTAGGGAGGTTTAGATCTTTCAACGCGATTGACTTCAGAAAGGCTGCACTCTACTTTTGACCTAGAATGAAATTAATTGATCATCAATAATTTTATTGAGCAAAGAAAAAGTTCAGCATTGGCAGCTAAAGGCTGAATTCTGGTTGGACTTTAGACGGGGTTAAGGTCATTGGGTAAGGCTCTCTTTTTATAGTGTTCCTGGTATGGATTTGAGACCTGGTCATTAGGGCCCGTCTAACAATAGATTTGATCGCTGGCCATGTTTTCCAGCTGAAGTTATCGTGAACGTGGAGTGCCATGAGGATCACATGACCGTGACCTTCCCCAGAGCGGCGCTACCAGCGGTAGATGTCGACAACATGCACCTGCTGGACGCCAGCTGCGGCGCCACGGTTACAGACACGGAGGTGACTCTGCGGGCAGGTCTGCAGGACTGCGGGACCATTCAGGATGTGAGTATTCTTCTGAAAAATGGAGAATGGACACGGTCTACTGTCAGTAGATGTGAGTAGACGTGTGGAAAATGGAGAATAGACACGCGCAAAACACAGCGTACTTAGATATAGATATGGCGAGCAATGATTGCTAAGGACCTGGATGTCTTGTGTCTGAGGAGAGCCACACCTCGAGTACGTGGCTTACCACACTGATCGAAAAGAGTAGGGGTCCTTTCCGGTGTGAGTGGTTCAGAATCATTCCGGCCTAAATGGGATACGGTATCTTCCCAAGCAGCCTTAGTGCCCTTTGCTTTGCCTATTGAGTCAGAAAGTTGACCTTGCCTAAGCTTAATGTTTCTGACTTAGGAAGAGCAAATTCTGCTAAAGTTTAGTCTCCAGAAGTAGTTCTTGTGGCCTTGCATGGATCATGAGCAAACTGGTAAGACAAAGGTTGAAAATAAAAGGTCAAAAGTGCTTGAATGTAAGTTCATCTGTGACGGTAGATAGATAACATAATGACACAGTTTTAAGACTTTATATACGTACACAAAGTAAAGCGCTTACCAACAAGCTTTCGATCAGTGCTCTGATCCTTCTCAAGTTGTAATGACCCAAAACCTAAGTCGCACTTCCGGGACGGAAGTGTGACGTCAGTAAAGGGTCAAAGGTGCTTGACAGTCAGTACCGGCCCCCGTCTCGGTTGAGGGAAGGTTGATGGGCTCTGATGCATTTATCTGTTTTCAGTCGTCAGAAGCTGACAAATTCATCTTCACCAACGAGGCCATCGCCAGTCAGCTGACGTCTGACAATGGAGCCGTGAGAGGAACCCCTTTCAGCAAAAGGTTCCGGTGTGAGTTCCTTCGTCAGTACGTGGTCTCACAGGGGAGGGAGATTCTCTACAACATCCCGTCTCCTCGGTAAGTTCCTCCGTTAGTACGTGGTCCCGTCTCCTCGGTAGGTTTCCCCGTCAGTACGTGGTCTCACAGGGGAGGGAGATCCTCTACAGCATCCCGTCTCCTCGGTGAGTTCCTCCGTCAGTACTTGGTCTCAAAGGGTGGGTGGTGGTGCTGACCTTATCATGAGTGCAGAATTCTAGATTGAAATCCAGCCTCCAGGTTCATGTTTACATTCATTCTGAATGTCTTATCAGAGTGAAATGAATACTTTTTAATACAATATGGTTCTGTTTTAGTGTGCAAGTTGTGGACGCGGAAAACAGCTTCACCTTTGAGATGCACATGTTCACTTCGTCAGACTTCACTGCAACATACAACGCAGACGACTACCCTGTGCAGGTCTGCTGTTATTTTATTTTTTTTAAATAATGTCTGTCAAATTACTTGTCTTGTTATGGTTATATGAAAACTGTCATTGTCATCTGGTGTGCAAACCAGCAGGAAAGTCATTACTCCCGTTTCAGTTATGCTTGTTATCTATTGATATAACAATGTAACCACTTTCTTTGCCTGACTCGTCCCTCTCCCAATGTAATGTGTCTTTTATTGTTTTCTCCTTTATTTGTGCATGGATAGGTGACCTCAGCCGACCGGCTGCACTTCGGGTTGAGCGTGAACTCACCTCTGAACGACCTGGAGCTGTTCGCTCTCCGCTGCCTCGCCACGCCCAGTACCGACCCTGACGACTCTCCCAGCGTCAGCATCATCCAGGACGGGTACGTCACTGTTCACGTGATTATCTTACATCAAAGGTTGATTAGTTTGTTCGCACATGGCAAGAGTCCGATGTTCTCATTTAAAACCTACTCCAGTTATCATGTTAAAAATTCGGTCAGTAAACCATTATTCTGTGGCGTTCACGCTGACTTCTCTCCTAACGTTATAGGTGTCACATAAACAACGCATCAGCCAGGCTGTTGCATGTTAGGCCAGTAAATCATTATTCTGTGGCATTCACAGTCACTTCATTCCTGTAGGTGTGACGTCGACACCACGCTTCAGCTTGACACAGACCGGTCTAACGACATGGCCTTATACTACTCCATCCAGTCCTTCACATTCCCCAACATTGACGATCCCAGTCTGGTAAAATAGGCAGTCATTGGTCAGGTGGTGGCAGGGCTAGCTGTCAGCCAATAGGGAGTCATTAGTAGCGGCAGGGCTAGCTGTCAGCCAATAGGGAGTCATTGGTGGTGGCAGGGATAGCTGTCAGCCAATAGGGAGTCAGTGGTGGTGACAGGACTAGCTGTCATCCAATAGGGAGTCATAGGGAGTCATTGGTCGGGTGGTGGCAGGGCTAGCTGTCAGTCAATACACCCGATTCTGTTATTATTATCATGAAGATTTGTTAATCATGGGGCATGATTTGCGAATACGTTCGGATGATCAGTGCCTTCTTATGGACTGAGGCCGTATGATTAGCGAAGAGTTCGCGCTGGGATAATCAGGAGTCGGGGTCAACAACCCGTGATGCTGACCCAACATGGCGGCGCCCACAGAAGGACGGAAGGTGTGTGGCGGTCGGCGATATGAGCCTGGAAACTCCTTTCCAAGCATATTCATTCCACGTAACACGTTCAACAGGTAACGTTAGGTCTTATAATCCAGGCTCCGTTTTTTTCTTCGATAATAAGACTTGCGTGAACCTGTGGTTGGGAAGCAGTAAACTAAATCATATCCATTTTAATGGCGCCAAGGAGGTAAATATATATAACCTTCTTGCTAAGTATCGGCTCTAACGGACTTCCCTGACCGGGTAAGACGGATGATATTTTACATAAGTCTCTTGTCCGAGGATCAAGTATACCGGTAAGTAGCCCTCAGTTTAAATATATAGCGTCGACTAACGTTATCATGGCTAACCGGTAAGGAACCATGTCAGCATGGACAAAATAAAAATTATGCAAGCTTTGGTCTATTAAAAAGCTGGGGCCAATTGCCAATATAATGTAAAGTACCATATACAACATTTGCATGCTTTATGTGATTATGTGAAGAGTTGTTAAGGCATGGACCTTAGGTATAAGTTCAGAATGCCAGAATAGATTCTCAGTTGCAATGATACCCCCCTCCCCCAAACCTGGAGAGTACTGCATTTACAGGGGGTTCTGGACAAGAAGGGCTCAGCTGTTCAGGGCGGGCGAACTGAAATATTAGCTTAAGCTTAAGTACAGGGGCCCCACTCACAACAATCCAAGCAAGGGTTCACATGAAGTATCCACTGTCTATAAAACTGCTTCCATTCATAATTCCAGAGTATGATACCCTGGGAAAACCTGACCCCAGAGCCGCGCGCAAGGTTTACCGATCTTTGGCACACACGCCCCTAGAACACCCACCGCCCAACACCCACCTGCTCGACAATCCAGCTGGCCTCAACTATCACTTGCCTTTCAGAGAAGTAAGTGATAGTCAGGTCCCGGGCTGGCATGAAGTGGGGCCAGCTGGTTGGTAGTGCCTAGTGTGTGGGTGTATAGTTGCGGGCGTGCGTGAAGCAGGCAGGGATCGGTAACTCTTCTTCGTGCCGCTTCTTTGAGTTTGGTTTCCCTGGGTAAGACTATGACTATCTACAATTTTTTACACTGACAGTTCTACCTCATCATGATTGGCTGTTTAAATTTTCTCAGACCATTCACTATTGCTTCAGTTTCATTTTTGGTAAATCTTTCCCCAGGAAATGGGCGTCATAATCCAAACTTGCTGCTGTGATGTGGGGCTGTGTGTTTAGGGCAAGGTGCATGCGTTGTGCAAAATGCAGAAAAATTCTGTTTTAGCTCCTTGTCAGTGGTTGGTTCAAAATTTCTGTCACAGCCTGCTCAAAAATTGGATCAGAATTGTACAATATTACCTTACCATAAACAAAGCTAAGCTGAATGATGAAAACAGTCTTCTCAGCAAAACATGTAATTTTGACTGTGCACGTTGAACAGTCAGCAGTCATGCCAAAACAGAAAAAGGTTGATAAATGTTGAATATACATTTCCTTTCTGCATTGTAGTTGATAATGAAAATAAATTTGTTATTCCAAACTATCCAAAGTACAATCTGAACGTATTCTGTAACACTCAAAGAGACCAATACACAATGACATGTAAATGTTTGTCTCACTCTCCATTGTGATACTAGTCTGTACTACTATAAGCAGGCCTGGACTTGAACTTGATCCTCTGGACATGAATCGTGGTGTCATCTAGACTGTGGTGTCCTACTGGCCAAACAGTTAGGGTGTTTGGTCCAGAGCGCAGGGGTCCTGGGTTTGAATCCCCTGACATGCCATTCATATTGTGCCTTCGGCACAACACTGATTCACATAACTTTCCTCACTTCACTTTCATGTAACATAGGATAGGATGTTAAAAGAAAAAACTTAAATGGAGGCCCAGTGTTTGAAGAGAGCCACACCTTGGGTATAGTTCTCACCAGACATAGTTCACAGTGGTTAAAATATACAGCGCAATTCACACATTTAGGTTACCAGAGTTACATAATGTATTGCTGAATGGCAGCTGCTCCAGACCCTTCCTATTCAGCCCCACCAATTACAAGCTCCTTGCAATTCAGCTTATGGTGCCAAGAGATCTACTTGTCCGTAATTCAAAACTGTATCTGTTCAATAACATCCTGGACCTGGATTTTCTGTACTACTACTACTAGTACCTGTACCCACCCATGCATGTGCATGGATGTACATGTCCGTATCCAACTTGTATCACACAGGCTTACAGGCTTTCATCAAATGAATTGAATCCAGTCTTCATGTGCGCCGAGTGCAGCAGTACAGTCTAAAATTCAAATACCAGACTTTGATGTTGGATAGCTGTTGGTACAAGTTTTGTCTGTTGACACTGTGTATTGTGCATCACCCTGGTCCCATCCCTCATGCAGGTCAGATCACCATCCCACCCAAGGGAGTAGCTCAGAATAATCATAGTTCAATTAGAACACTGTTCTAGTTGGTGTCAGCACAACGATGAAATAATTGCGGTCCTCTGAAAGTGCTAAAAATCAACAAATACCAGACTTTGATGTTGGATAGCTGTTGGTACAAGTTTTGTTTGTTGACACTGTGTGTTGTGCATCACCCTGGTCCCATCCCTCATGCAGGTCAGATCACCATCCCACCCAAGGGAGTAGCTCAAAATAAATCATAGTTCAATTAGAACACTGTTCTAGTTGGTGTCAGCACAACGATGAAATAATTGCGGTCCTCTGAAGTTGCT
>NC_049983.1:28196545-28200463 GCF_000003815.2 Branchiostoma floridae
GATGTTTGATACATGGCAAATGTCAGACTAAACTTAAAAATAATCTTGACAGTGCAAAGACTCAGTCCCATACCCAGACAAATATATGTATCTAATTGCTGTTTCCGTTTTATGTTCTTGTTCATCATAACAAAAGGCAATAACCATGAGTACAGTGTACTAGAGCTAACCCAACATCTGCTTGGATCTTTGAGAGCTGTTTCCTTTAATAAGCCACCAAAGGACAGTAAAACAACACCTGCTTCGAGAAAAGGCTGTAAGTGGGGACCAAAACAAGCAGACTGCATCTCTCTATGAATGTTCCACAATTTTCTGAATATTAGGAGTGTTCTTTGAAAGTTACAGAGTAAGCAAAACAATGTGCATTTATCAGTTTGTCACATAGGTACCATTTGCCAAAGTAGTGTGTCATAGTTATCTACCGAACCGATCGTGAGATACATGTCAAGCTGCAAGGAGCACAAACTCAGACAATTTCAAAACCCCTTGTCACGTCAGCATGTGACCTTCTTTCCAGGAAGTAATTACAGTATACTGTAACAAGTCACTCCTGCAAGGTCTCAGAGAATATGTGTTCTTATTACCACCATGAAAAATGGAGGTATGAGGTCAGAGGGCCAAAGAAAAACAGTTTCCAGCTTTCACTTTTACAGTTATCTGTCCTTAAAACTTGCAAGCAATTCTGTGCAGTGTGTACAAGTCATGGCCTGGTATCTCACCATGTTATATAACTCCCTAGTCTCTTCTTTTGTATCTGCAAGGATTTGCAGAGAGGACAAAGGAGACTTGGAGCTATAAAAGGGCTGGATACCAGGCTATTTACTAGTAGTTGTGAAATGCTTGTGGTTAAAGATCAATCAGTGTCATCAGCAACGGAAGGTTCAAGTTAAAGGCAATGTATCTGACTGTAGGTTATTCTGCCAGACATTAATCTCTATGTCTTTTGCATTTGTCAGTTTGTTTTCTGAAGTGCAACTGACATGTGCTACGCAATAACTGCATCCATCTTTCTTTTGTTTTGTAAATGGTGTTGCTCAATACAACCTGCCAGTGCTGGCCACATTTAAACTAAGGACTGAACTAATTGAAGATGTAAGGAGATAGCTGTGTACTTGGTGTGGAAATCTAATGTGGGTTGTATTTGTGTGGGAAGCACTCCCCAGAAAGAGAGTTCCACATTTAGTCCAAGGATAGACGCTTTTGCTAAAAGGGGGTATTATTGTACACTTTCCACACAAGAGGTATAACATTTTACTGCACGTGCTTACTTGGCAGTTGCATTCTTTCTTACTGTGGATGTGTATAATACCATGATATACTGAAGCTGATAGTCCCTACTAGTAAGACATCTACATTGTTACTATAATGCCCCTAGCTAGATAAAAGTAACACTTACAGCACAACAGATCTGTGGGTCCTTAAAACTAAAGAGGGAGGTAGCCTGCTGAGGTAGCCACCCTTCTATAGCCTGCCCACCATTTCCAGACACCCTATTACTAGTACAAGAATCCCTTTCTCAGTTTTTTTTAATATCATCTGTAGGAGTTTCACCCACTGAGCCTGGCTGGGCATTCCTTTCTATGATTATATGTGCATGCGGTAAGACAGAATATTTGGAGCTTAATAATGATAATGATAATAATATTTGTATAGATGTCAGAACAGTCATACAGGTCTGGACCTAAACAACTGTGCCTGTCCTCAGTCCTGTACCTTCAAATAAACTAAATACTGATCATGATGGACACAACTTTTTAAGACTACAGATAAGTAAATTCCAAAGCAATGCTGACTATTGTTATATTCTTGCAGTTGATAATCAAAAAGTAAACTTTGCTAGAGGTTGAAATAGATGTTAGTATTCATATAAAGATTCCAATTTATCATTTTAAAAGTCATTAAGCTACATCATTATTTTATAGCTTAAAAGATGATTGATCAAACTTGTTAATGTACATGATCTGGTCTGGACCTTACCTAAACCTGTGTACCAGTACACATGTGGTACCCTGACAGTGTTAGTTGGGCTTCGAAACCTGGTGTACTTGAAGTTGAATATTGATATTGTTTGCTTTTTGTTTGAACCTTTGAATTTATTTATTCATGAAAAGCTCAAATCCGCCTGCAGTAATACTATGGCTGTTTTTAACATCTCTTGCAATCAGGTGGAATCTGAAAGTCACTTTTGAATAAGCATAACTTGAATTTGTAAGCTCTACTATTAGTACACCAGTAGGTATTGACAGTCACTCTGAGCTGCCAGCTGTACTGCATGGCTACCACCTGTGTCCCTCTAATGGGAATATCCAAAATCTGTGAGGGATTGTAATCCAAAGCAGTGACCCTGTAGTGTACCATTGATCAATATTGACTGAAGAAAGCGATGCATATGTCAAATGCAGATATACCAGCACCTTATAAGGTACAGGGTCTGATTTAGTATTGTCTCAATGGCTGAAATTGTCTATGATGGCTTCCAGAACACAACTAGCAAGAACATTAATGTACAGTCAAACCTGTATTAGCGGCCACCACATGGCCATAGTGGCCACTTTTTGTCGGTCCCTTCGATTCATAATGATTAAGAAATAGGCTTAGCGGCCACCTGTCCAACGCGGCCACGGCCACACGTCCGGTCCCGTCGATACAGAAACACTGCCTATTGCAACCATACAGTGACCATATGTCACCCTGCACCGAGTTTGAAATCGTAGTTTGCAAGGATTTGGAATTCCCAACAGGGTCATTTTGGCGACAGTAGAAGGTATGCATGCCTTGAGCATCAAAATGCAAGTCTTTATCGGTGAATTTACTGATTGAGACAATATGTTACTTGGTGAGAAAGATTAGTGGGAACTGAAATCATATGTAACTTGCTCGTGGTCAACATTTTCTCTTTAGTGGCCACCTGTCTACAGTGGCCGTATTTCTCCAGTCCCTTGATTGGCCGCTATAGACAGGTTTGACTTTAGTTGTTATGAGGGTACCATAGCAGATCGTTGGACTGCGGTACTCCAAGGTGAGACTTGACACTGCAAGTAATATTTGCACATGGCATGTGGGTTTGGAGACTAGTACCACGAAACAACAGTTGTATGGCTTGTTGGACTGGATACATGGTAAGTTATTGTACAGGTAATATTTTCATGTTTCTGTGATACACCATGTAAAGTATCATACTGATAATTTTTTGCATGGTTCTTTGGTCTGGAGACCAGGTCAGGTGCTGTACAACTTAAGACATATATGACTTGTCGGTCTGTATACCAGGTACCGTACAGGTAAGATATTTTGGATTGTAGGTCTGGGCACCAGGTTAGTACTGTATAGGTAACAATACTGCCATATGCATGGCTTTTTGGTCTGTATAACAGGTATGTACCATACAGGTAACATATTATGGATTGTTGGTAAAGGTGTCCTCTCAATGCACTTGCATCAAGCTTGCGTCTCTGCGGGATTCAAAAGATACTCAACGAATTTCAGAGATAAAGAATGAATTTTCTTACGTTTTGTGTATTTTGTCTTCTAAGTCATACTTTTACGTATTACGCAATATCTAAATTATAAGAAATAGGAGAAAATAACAGAACAGTGACGCAGTGAACAAACCCCGCTGTGACACAAGTACAGTGAGAGGGCACCTTTAGTACCCTTTATCTTCAGGTAACATATGCATGGCTTGTTGGTCTGTATACCCGGTAAGTACTGTGCATGTAACATACGCATGGCTTGTTGGTCTGTATACCTGGTAAGTACTGTGCAGGTAACATACGCATGGCTTGTTGGTCTGTATACCTGGTAAGTACTGTGCAGGTAACATACGCATGGCTTGTTGGTCTGTATACCTGGTAAGTACTGTGCAGGTAACATACGCATGGCTTGTTGGTCTGTATACCTGGTAAGTACTGTGCAGGT
>NC_049983.1:28201284-28203389 GCF_000003815.2 Branchiostoma floridae
ACACACACACACACACACACACATAAACGCCAGACTAAGTGTAATATAACCTCCATGAATATATTATGGAGGTAATAATAATAATATACACAGATGTGCTAGCAAAACATTTTGTTTAATAGAAGAGATACATGTATCATATCAAAAACAAAACTTTAAAGAAATTTGCAATGTCCTTAGATTCGGTGTCACTTGACAACATGACAACTTCAAGACTGTGCATATGGTGGATTTGTTTTCGAGTCCTTACATCACCATGTTAAGTTAAAACAATCTGATTCATCCTCAAATAAGGAATATTGGTGACTGCTTACCTGCCCTTAAACCATTGACTCATAAAGCTAATGACTCACTGTGTTTATCAAGACCACTGTTTATTTCATGATGACTTGACTGCAAAGTAAAGCTTGACAAATTTAGGGGATCCAATACTTGGAAAAGAAAGGCCAACACTTTTCATACATTTGGATATACATGTAATCCTTGCATGTCTTTGCACTTACTGTATGTTTTGTATATGTAATTTGCCACGAAGGAAAATTCATACAGTTACATAATAAACTGATATGGAAAAATAGATAAATCCAAATTATTCAGATTATATTCACACAAAACAAAAGAAAAATAAAAGCTTCTTAACCATCAATTCCCTGTTCTTGTTACCCCTATCATCATGTGCTTGAGTGGCAGTATTGCTTAGCAAGACTCACACTAGGTCTCAACACATACAATGTCTTACATTGACAGTGACCTCATACATGTGTGTACAGGTTATGGTGAAACGCACGTACTGCACTATAAACATGAAATTCTGTGATTTAAAATCTATTCACCAGGAACTGCTCATACACCTATTTTTGACAGAACATCTGAAACACACATCAATAAATAGTATAATGATTCTATCCTTCCCTATAGTTACCTTTAATACATTCTAAGGCTGTTCAATATATGGAATATATGGTAAAACACAGAACATCAGAAAGTCACTGCTCCTTTTCAATCAGTCATGCTTACAATTACAGTTACTGAAAGCATATATAGTTATGGAATATATAATGCAAGTTAAGCATATATAGTTATGGAATATATAATGCAAGTTAAGCATATATAGTTATGGAATATATAATGCAAGTTACTGTAATTGACAAGCAAAATGGTTTCTCACAACATTGCATTAATGGTGATACATTAGGTATTAGCTGCAACATTTTCTATTACATCTTCAATCCAAAGATTCCCAAAGCATCTGAATCAGATGTATCAATGGCAATGTAACAATTACAAACACAGCACACTGCATATTTTTAATCTATATACACTTCTACCAGTTGCTTAACTTTTCCACAGTACAGACTGTACCTCACTGCATTTTTCTTAATTACTACCGGGACTTGGTTGGTGTTCATAGATGACTCCTCCATGCAGAAACAGGTTAATCCATTTCTGCATAATCAGCTTCTCGTCTGCTGCCATCCCATGTGTACAGATAACACACTGGTGGCCTGACTGGGTTGAGTATCATCAGCGCCTATAGCAACAGCAACACAAAAATATACATTAGTTGTGATGGACATGATTCTGGTGAAGGATACGTTAACAGAGACACTGTATTGCATTGTTCTTGGTGCTTATGGTAGGCATAAAAGGGTATCTGATTAGTATCTTGTGATCCATGGCAACAATAAAGACACTACTGAGATGTATCAATTTTCTCCTGTAGATATAACTTTTGACACATGTCTCTGTGGCTCATCACCCATCAGAAACTGTAGAAAAGCTAAATTTGTAAACACACCCACAAACACACACCCACACACACATGCCCCCCCGCCACACACACACAGTGCCACACAGACACACACACACTCACACACACACACACACACACACACACACACAGACACTCACTCACACACACAGACACAGTGCCACACAGACACTCACACACACACATTCACACACACACACACACATACTCTTACACACACTCACACACAAATGCCCGAGAGAGCACACACACATACACATACACACACTCACAGTCAAACACACACACAAATATGAACAGACACAAACGCGCACACACTCTTATTTCACAAACA
>NC_049983.1:28203489-28228355 GCF_000003815.2 Branchiostoma floridae
TGTATACTAATTATAATTACAAATGTGTTTGATTACTATTAGTTCTGAAAAGGGTTCTATTGGGTGTATTTTGCTATACTTCTGCACAATAAAGTATATTGGTAGTCATTGTCAAATAAGCAGGGATTGGCACTAACACCCATGTCATTTTTAGAAAAAAATAAGTCAACTTAGCAAAGTCCCACTTTGCAATGCTGTTCCATACAGGTGACATGATAACTCAAAATTAGTAAAAATGATGAATAAAAAAAGTTATAGCACAAGTTTTATAATTGGCTCTTATCCTGGTCTTCTTTTACAATAAAAGAGAGTACTGTTTTAGTCTGTTAGTGTTTCTGTAGCTATAGCGTTCTCATGTCATGATGAATATAATGCCTATGGTACAACAAGCTGCAGAGCTCTGCATGCTTGTAATACAATATTGCACCACACCTAATGGCAATACTCTATCACTCACAGGCACATGTGCTAGAGCCAACATAAAACAACTTTGCTAGGATCTTAAATTCAGGTCTATTATATATTTAATGTATAATCAAGTTGTGACAATTTAATCAGAGACTCTTTCATACCACTGGATTTACCCTAAAGGTCAGGCACAGGCCCAATGATTGATCACAAGTTGCCAATCTTACTTTATTCTTAGTATGAACTGTCAGAATCTGGATTGGCCCTAATGGTCTTCTGGTGAATTCAGTAGATTGAGTACAAACACCCCCTTGGAGCCTGATTCAGACAGTTAACATTGATACCAGTATTCGTGAACAGGACTGGACCATCCTGTGCCTGGGTGTTACCTATTGCACAGTAATTGATTCAAAGTTGATGAATGATATGAAATATCAGCTCGGCTAATTATCATTAGTGCTTCATGACAGGTGCAAAAATAATATAGAGTACACACAATGTAAGAAGTGATGTGATCTGGCCATGAATGAACAAGTGGTGTGTTCAATGTCAAGTGTATCATGGGTTACTAACAAAATGGATTATGTTTAGCTAAAAGTTTCCAGCATTTTGACTATATTGCTTACTTTTGATATTTTAAAAAGAAACTATGCTTATAGATGGGAATTATCCAATAAAGTAATATGATATTTCTCATGGAAAATGCAATTCCTAATCATAACATCTGGTATAGGATGATATTCTGCTTTCATTGACCACAACCAAAGTTTTTGTAACCTGCCTATAGATGTACATCCTATTACTACTTTCCTCTGGGACAATAATGACTGGTTTACTTCTCACCATAAGGTGGTGCTGACTTAAGTTATTATTAAACCATGATTAAGGATGAACATGAACATATGAAAACCTTTGGGACTGCAATCGTCTACCTCAGCAGATTTAGATCCACCTAACTCGTACTGATAGTGATATGCCACCTACATGTTTATGCATGTACAAGTTTATAAAATCCTACCTAAAAGGACTTGGAGGTCAAGGAACTAGGTAGGTAGGTAGGTAAAAGGGCCCGGTAAAAGGACATACGTAGTACATGAGCAGTTAAAAAAATGGTATCAGTCAAAAGAACTTCAGAATCTATTTCTTTCGTATATATTTGGGGTGAAACACACAAAGCGCAAAAAATTCAGTGCGCCAATCAAAAACCTTTCACAAAAATGCCTTTATTGTGAGATTGAAGTGGTCAGAAAGGATACCAGACTAAACTTAAGTATGGTATAATTCTGAAACCAAAGTATGGTATATTGAACAACATATTCATTTCATTCAACAACATTCAACAATATATTCATTTCATACAACATATTATTCATATTTGTTCCTAAACACCTTCTTTAAATTTGACTTAATCAGTTAATGGAACTGACTTTGTTATTGTACTACATAAGTATCTGTTTCATAATATTTTGCAATTTACAACAGTTTGCTAATTTCTCAGCTACTTTGGACAGCTGAAAGTTGATGCATCGAATTCGGATGTCATCCATATAATCAAATCAACAGACATGTAGCCTGAGTGCATGTATACATTGTGTACATACCCAGTATTTCGAGCCCAGGGATTATCTTATGATTTATCATAATAATCATATTGACCCTAACTCTGGCTTTCCACGTTTTTCTGCAAAGTTGAGTTTCAGCTGTGAAACAGTGTCAAAAGTTAATGTCCCTGCATAGACTATGGAAATTAGTGACCAGTCAGTTTGGTAGTGGGGGAGTCATTTATCATAAGGGTATTTGAATAAACTAGCTAGGGATGTGTAACTACATGTAGATGTACTATCAGGTACTGGTACAGTAATCAGTTACAGAGGTTTAGGTACCAGTCAAGACCTGAACAGCATAACAGAGACAATTGAATATCAAAACAGAGTAAACTAAAGATTTCAGGCATCTTATGCAGAGAACATGACATGGAGAGGCTTTCAAAACAAAGATGGTACTGATTTCACTGCCGAGCACCCGTACACATTCCTAGTATGTCTTGTCATGCCTGATAAATCATACCATAACAGATACCACTGTGCTTAGTACACCTGTGGATGGAGAACAGGTACAGCAAGAATTTCTAGTGGGAACGTTAAGAATTATTGAATACAGTCAGTATTTCCAGGGCGTACGGTAACAATTACGAGGTACGGAAAAAAATTTCTATCTGGTATATAGCAAGATCAATAACTGATACATTTGTTGTATAGGGGAAGAAAGGAGTTTCAAGGGTGTGGGCATGGGGAACTGACATGAATATCACAACTGAGTTAGACAATAAGCATACCTCCAATGGAGTTTCTGGCTTGTTCTCATTATATATAGCGATTTTAGGTTTGAAATTGCCTGATTTGGGTGACAGGTAGAAACCACCTTACACAGTGTACGAAAGCAATGAGTGAGCCAAGGAGGTAAAAAAAAAACCTCCTTGGTGCCATCTGAGTGACATCATCTGTCAGGGCCTCAGCCAATCTGGCTTTACCTGCCAAACTATTAGTATTAGAACTTCTGTGTTAGACTAGATTTGTGATACTTTTATGTATATACATGTTTTGACTTGTTGTGACCTGTACCTAGCTCGGTTGGGCAAAACTGTACAATAAAGGTCTTCATTCGTTTATTCATTAAAAAGCCTGGGATTAAAAGTGAAATGTCACATTTTTGGCTGATATCTCACTACTTCATATCAGTGGCCTTTTTCCCCATGGCTATAAATTCCAAGCCATCAATAATAGAGATGTGGTGAATCATAAAACACAATAGGTGATGTGGACAATGAAGAAAGCAACTTGGTGTTGCCTATAACTGTCTCCATATCGAGTCATAAATCCTGGCAACAGCATTTTGTATATTGTTTAAGTGAGAACAGGATTCCTATCAATTATCATTTCAACAAACTTAGCATTTGAAGTAAACTATCATAATAACAGTCACAGATTTGCTCAAGGATTAAGCAGACAATACAATTAAAGTTTAAACATCAATATCATGCAAGTAGCACATCTGTGTTTCATGATTTCATCACTTATTGAGGAGGGCATATTTTGCTTCCTGTATTGTATATGCAAGCCAGGAGGTTATAAACTCAATGATGCAAGTATATGATATATATATATATATATATATATATATATACATATATATATATAACATCACAATCAAAGGATGTCCTGTGATGTTCACTGCATCATCCTAGGTTAACCTTCCTAATCTCAAACAAAGTTAACTTTTGATATATTGACTGGTTTGAATGCACTTTTCCACAAGGCAATATTAGCTATATAGTGAGCTATAGGGGTGGGTACCGAGGTCCGGTTCAGGTCCAGAGGATCAGGTCCTGGTCCGGACCTGAACCTGGACCTGATTCAGTATGTCGAAACTTGTGAATGGACAATACTCAAAACAACGGTCCATTTCGCTACAAAGAAATCTGTTTTGTGGAGTGTTTGATTCCCACTGGCTTTTTAAAATCCTACGAGGCTAACTGCCTCTGTACGACTGACTGCAAAACTGACTATAGGCTCTACTCTACTTCGCTCTTGTTATTTTCATTGACCGGTAGGCCCCAAAACGTGTGAATGCCTGTTCATTTTCCAATAGGTCCAACAACCGATCCACCAATTTTTTTCAGGTTCGTTTTTTTCTGGACCGGTCCATTAACATTAAGAAAAACCGGTACCCACCCTTAGTGAGCTACTTAAAGAAACAGTTAGACAGTCAACTCTTTTGTGTAATGTAATTAGATGCTTTAGGTTGAACACAGATAACAGCCTGGCCTTTTGGATTCCTTCATCAATAACTGTTTACCACCGATATTCTTTTTGCATCAAACATCACGCGATTGGAATGCCCTCCAGGAATATATAGTCCAAGCCAAAAACTGGGAGGCATACTAGTATAAGAATGCCCTCCATACCAGTCATTTACTTCAACCAAAGGCTACGTGTTCTTGCCGCCACACAGCAGAGTGGCGGTCAGGGAGTGGAGCCCCTGCCCACTGAGGAGCCAAAAGCCACCAGCTACCAACCAGCCCCACAAACCACCTGCATCTACACTGTACACCTAGAAAATTACCCCACCCTCACCCCAGTGCCTGAGCCCTCAACCTAATCAGGTATGGCACTCAAAGGAAGAAGACATTATTTGTTATCCAAAATTTATTGTGCACTAGGACACACCATCACGTGATGATGCGAGTAGAAACAGTCTCCTGGCTCACTGCAGGAATAATGAACCCAGGTCGACCAACTAACGAACCAAGCACCATTGGCCTGGTTAGTTAATGGCGTTTGAATCTGTTACATGAATTATAGAAATTGTTTGTATCTCAATGGATTATATCCCTTTATCCAGCCATTCATACCTGGCCTGAGGAACTCTCTAAACTTGAATTTTATAACTTACATTAAGTTACAATATAATGCTTCCAGTAACAGGTCAGGTCACCATTCTCTGGTCGGCTTCGTTATAATTATAATATAAGGGGTGTTTGACGGCCCAGTCGGCCTGCTTCTGATTAGACTTCCTATGAGTCCTATGAGACTTCATTACCAGAGGGGTTTACCTGCGCTTTTTCGTTGTAAATAACCTAACCCCGTAAAAGTTCCCTGGCGTGCGCTGGTGAACTGGGCGGACGGGCCACTCTCTCAGCCCCGTAGAGATAGCGACCAGCTCCCGATGGCATAGTTACCAGGCTAGGCACCCGGTTGTGTCACTGTTCGCAGACTAGTTTTACCACCTAAGATACTAGTAACGTTAGTAGTAGTAGACAAGGAAAGTTGGGTATATAGTGACCACAACGTCAGTATATAAACCGCTCAGGGCTTACAAAAATGATTTTTCTTGGGGCGAGATGACCGTGAGTGTTACCTATGAGCTACTTCGGGTTTTCAAACCATGATTTTTCCATACTTCATTGTTGGTTATCAAAGAGAAAACTGAAGCCAGGATTATAAGACCTACCTGTTGAACGTGTTACGTAGAATGAATATGCCTGGAAAGGAGTTTCCAGGCTCATATCGCCGACCGCCACACACCTTCCGTCCTTCTGTGGGCGCCGCCATGTTGGGTCAGCATCACGGGTTGTTGACCCCGACTCCTGATTATCCCAGCGCGAACTCTTCGCTAATCATACGGCCTCAGTCCATAAGAAGGCACTGATCATCCGAACGTATTCGCAAATCATGCCCCATGATTAACAAACCTTCATGATAATAATAACAGAATCGGGTGGTCAATAGGGAGTCATTGGTCAGGTGGTGACAGGGCTAGCTGTCAGCCATTAGGGAGTCATTGGTCGGGTGGTGGCAGGGCTAGCTGTCAGCCAATAGGGAGTCATTGGTCAGGTGGTGACAGGGCTAGCTGTCAGCCAATAGGGAGTCATTGGTCAGGTGGTGACAGGGCTAGCTGTCAGCCAATAGGGAGTCATTGGTGGTGGCAGGGCTAGCTGTCAGCCAATAGGGAGTCATTGGTCGGGTGGTTGCAGGGCTAGCTGTCAGCCAATAGGGAGTCAGTGGTGGTGTCAGGGCTAGCTGTCAGCTTTTCCGTAATGTAAGATCTTGCAGATGTAGAGTTGTTGCTGCAGAATGCATTTGTGATGGTCTCTTGATTGTGAAAAAGGTTTCGGCTTAGTTTGCATAAAAAAAGGGCACAAATAAAACAGCAATCGGCGTGTTGGTACTACATGGTTTGCGGGTCCTACATGGTGTGTATGTCCCTTAAATGCCAAGTTATATACAATTGTTGTCCTTCCCCCCACGACAGGTGTACATCCATTGCACCATGGTGGTCTGCTTCCAGAGCGACCCGGACTCGCGGTGCAGTCAGGGCTGCATCCCGCCCAGCCGGCGCAGGCGCGCTGTGCCCGACCTGAGCGAGACCCGAGTGCGACGTGCCAGCGAAAGGGACCACATAACAACCATCAGCCAGGGACCCTTCAAAGTGGAGAATGGAGAAGAAGAAGGTAGCTATAGAATTTGTTTATCAGGAAAATACCACACTGGTTGTGTTGTGACTGTCTACTTTTTAACCATAATATGTTTTGTTTTTCATGATTCCTTTCACTAACAGTAATATGTCATGTCATATTCAAAGCTTTTAGAAAGTTTTCTAGTTACATATCATGGTTCATATCATCTTTTCCATGATGGGGAAATTCCAGGTGCTAGTTGCTATTCTGCATGTGCAGATACTGCCCACTACAGCACACAATCAGACAGTATGAACATGAGGCGTCAGGAGAGAGCCGGAGCACACTGGTGCAGAGTCAGGTAGCAGACAGTATGAAGTTATAATGACCATGATGTGTACACGTGTGTTCCCCCAGCCGCCCCCCTCCCCACTGTCGGCATCGCTGTGGGCACAGCTGCGGGGATAGCCGGAGTCCTGCTGGTGGCTGCTGCTGCATTCCTGGTGAGGAAGAGACGCGGACGTGACGCCAAGGAGCAGGCCGAGGATCGTGTCGGTCAGTACGATGTTCATGCTCCTGACAGAAACTATTGCGAGACGCTTTTTAAAGACTCCTTGTTAATGTAGCAAGGCAACAGAAAAATTTAGCTAAGCCATACATAATGTTTTGATTGTCCGTGTGTCATCATTTAGGAAGATTTTAAAAGTATGTGGACAGATTCTGCCATTAAACTCTACCTACCCCATACTAATAGTTGCAATAAATGCAAAAAATGAGCAAAAAATGAGCCTTTCCCTCACATTTCTGTTCTTTGCTTTAATTTGATAAGGTTTTTTTAATACGTCTTTTATTTGATATTGTTTTTATTTCAGGTTTTGACAACTACTCGTTTGAGCTGTGGGGAAAGGACAAGGCTGCCAGCGCCACCCCCAAACCCGAGTAGTCGGTTCTGGAGTGAAGCACGAAATGTCAGCATGAGAGATGGACTTCAGACCAAATCTCTCGTTCCCTTTCTCAATTTCTCTTTCTGAATATGACCTTTCTTAAGCTCAGCATCTCTTCCATTCTCAATCTCCTCTTTCTCAGCATCTCCTGTTTCTCGATCTCTAGTAGTGGTTAGTATTACGTTCAGTGTTGTCAACTCTCATCTCCCCTTTTCTTAATCTTTCGCCCATTTTTTAACCTTTCTCCATCCCTCTCTCAATCTTTTAACCGCCTCCTTCTTTCTCAATATTTCTCAATATCACTTACCCCTCTTTCTAAATCTCCCTCTCGTTCTCAATCACTCCAACATACATACACATGCGCATGCAGGCACACACAAACACAGACACACACACACACTCTCTCCCCCCCCCCCCCCCACACCACCCCCACACTCTCACATACTCTCTTTTCACTTGGTCTTCATCCTTATCCCTGTGTCTTTCTTTATCGTTCCTCATTTGCAATCTTCTGAAGCTATACTTCCTTTCTTTGCATAGATAACCATATTATAACTTAGATAGGAAAGCTGACGACAGTTTGAAGCCTAGGGAAATTTGATGGGGAAATCAATTAATAAACCTAGCAGAATTTGTTCACATTATGACTAAATTGATAAAAATTCCAGAGCCTATAGCACAAAAGGTAATGTCATACATTGGGCAAATTTCAGAACTGAAAATATAAAAGACCATATTTAAGTCAATGTGTCTCGACTATCCAATTATTACCTAGCAGAATTTGTTCGCTTTCAGTTTGAAAAATTGGTACAAAATCCCAGAGCATATAAGCACAAATGTAATGTCATACATGGGGCAAATTTCAGATTTTCAAAGAACCCAACATATTATTAAAGGCCAAATGTAAGTCAATGTGTCAGGACTATCAAATTTATTTCAATGCTGGATGCAAACATGTTAACATATAGACACAGTTGGTTAGAAGGTGGCAAACTGTTGTCAGCTGAGCAAAAAACCCCAAAAGCAGGCGAAAGGAGCTTTACGGTACCATTGCTGCATCCACAGTGTGACAGTCAGGGGAGACAAAACCTCCGAGTTCTGTGGAGAATGTTTTGCGAGGATTATGCAGTAATTGTGTTTGACATGGTGGCCACAATATCTGCAGTTTACAACCGTCAGAGTCAGAGGCAATTACTGAGTTAAGAAAATAGAAGATGAGATGAGGCAGTGAGGCTGGCTGTGAAACATTGTGGGATAGTGGTGTATTACGAAATACTTAGTGCAAATTGCTAGCAAGCCCATATAGTTCTAATTGTGTTGACATTAACTTTGTCATATTCTGACTTAAATCACCAAATTTGATTCTGTTTCAAGGCTCTAAATGTAGGTTTCTAGTGTATTATCTTATTTCTACTTACTGTTACTAGATATAACTTTTCATCTTCCAGTAGCTTTTTGATTAAACATTGCTAATACTGAGGTTATATAAGGTCAGTGTTGTTAGTTTATAGGACACCAGGATGTTAGAAATATGAGGTGTATGAGCATTTTATTAGCTTTTCTGTAGAGTGAGGATCAGTTATCTTACTTGTAAGAAACAATTTAGAGTTTCTGAGGCAAAAATAATCTAGTCTCATTTATAGAGGTACTGCGGAATTTTGTGTCAGCAATAATTGTGAGATTAGCCCAGATATCCCCACGGGAAGAGAGAGAAGAGATACCATCATGTACTAAATCCAGAGAAGCGATGTCTTGCTGAACTCACAACTAGAACTGATCGCTTAGTTACGTATATCCTATATGTTCATTTAGTTTGAAACTTTTAACATAAGATGTGCAGTTTTGGTACCACACACCTGTGTCTGTTGTCTTTGTGTCAGATTACATAACTGCTATAGAGACAAACTCCTTAGGAGAATAACTGAAAGTAACGTTACACACTGTCAGGTCAAAAGCTGAATTTTCCCCTCAAGTAGGAAAGTATAACTTGTACTTAATTGTATTCCACATGATGTAAAACTATAAGCCTCAACAAATATGGTCTGATTAGAATATCGATATTTATACGGAGAGTGTGTGTGTGTGGGGGGGAGTTTGCAAAAGCCAATAAGACACTCCTTTATGATTAGTTTAGAAGCTGCAAACCTGGCAGAATCCATGCCAATTAAAAATATGCCAATTAAAAACTTTATTGGGGGTCATTTGGCATAACTGTAGGAAGATTGGCCCATGAACCAGATGTCCTGGGTTCTAATCCGTTGATATCCGATCTTGTTGGGAAAGACACTTTACGCGACTTTGCTCACTTCACTCGGGTTAAAATGAGTACCTAGCTCAGATAGGACGTTAAATGGAGGTCCTGTGCTTGAGGAGAGCCACACGTTCAGCATGTTAAAGAACCCACCACGCTTATGCAAAAGAGTAGGGGTCGTTTCAGGTGTGGTTCAAAACCTACAGTCCTTTGGCCGCACCTGGGCCAGTTGCTGTCGTATTGAGGTCACCTGATTTAGCGCAAAACAGCAACCGCTCCAGACATTTGTAACAGTCGTATGGAGGTCACCTGAGTTAAATCCTGAGTAAAACACCTTTGCGATTAACCCTCTAGCACTCGACCTTTTTTGCGACTAAAATGACCGAGTGGGGTCCAAACGGTCCCCAAACTGTTTTGTTCGTAACATCTCAGTTCCAATTCCTATCGGTGATCATTATACATACATTGCTTCATCAATGTAAGAGGAATATTTTAACATGTTAAGGTGTTGCTAATTCCACCTCATTATCATAATTCATGCAAAAGATCAGAAGGACAATCTTTTGCACTAAACCCATTCTGACCAGAGAGGGGAATTTTGGGGCCCTCAGCAAGCTTTATGTCGCATAACTCATGAACGGCTAGTGCTAATGTTACGAAACTTGGTAATGTATCACAAAATATTGTAAGCAAAATATTTTTGTCAATAAAGTAAATTTATCATTATTTACGGTTACCATGGCAACGAAATTCTGACAGGCATATTTTTGCAAAACAATTTCCAATTTCGATTTAAACAAGTTTTTTTGTAAACCATGCTTGTTTTCATACAACAATAAAATTCCATGACTTTTAATGCTATTTTAATGATTCAAAATTTATAATTTATGCTAAGTTCATGACGTCATTAGTCACAAATCCAAGATGGCCGCCCTTATAAGCTAAATGACGTCATAATGTCGTCATATTATATGGTGATGACACAGAAGTTTTATAGCAGGATTTAGTTTTACATGTTTACTATTCTCTGAAAGTTTGGTGGTGATAGGATAAGTAGTTAGGGAGTTAGACTCAAAAGTTTGTTTCAAAACCTGCACTTTTTTTACCCTAGGCGGACTGATCACGGACTTTCTTTATAGCTTCCACAGTATTGTACCAATCTTCATAAAAACTTAGGAGAAGGTATAGAAGGTATTGGCAGATAAAGTCACGGAAGGATTTTTTCGTCAGATAAAAAATGTTCACATGGCACGTCAAAACTTACGCCTGGACCCCACTCGGGTGTTTGAGGGTTAAGCCCAGCCTATTGTGAGCTTGCAATTCAGCCCCTGCCTGCAAAGAGAGAGAGAGAGAGAAGTCGGCCCGTTAATTGTAATATTTCTTTTGCGACTGCCAACATCAGAGACGTCAGACTTACCCATACTGCTTTGCGACCCAACCAGCCCCAGAGACAGAAAAACAGCATAGAGGATGTGGTCACCATGGCAACAGACAAGCCAGATGTAACACTAAACTCCCTTATATGGAGAAGCGAGTAATTTAATTCCACAGCGGCCCCGACACACATCATTGTTAGTGAAGCTTATTCAGTAGGTGGAATCTTGTAGCCTCCTGTGCAGACTTCTGTAGCAGTTACTGTAGCGTTTATTTTTTGGGAAGCGCTGGTTTGGGATTCTCAACAAGGGCTTAGAGGTTTGCTATGCTGGAAAAGAATTTCTGGGTGCGGCAAAACTTCTTTTCCTGGCAAAGAGTCGACGTTAGCCCTCGTTGGAAATCGAGAATCAGCGCTCCCCAAACGTCTGCAAAGGAGGCTATAGCTAGAAACTTGACAGCTGAAATACAGACCAGATCACACGCCAGAATTAGACAATTGTTGGCAGTTGGAAGGGAGAAAACGCCTCTTTGACAATTTGACCCCTGAACTTTGAAAAGTGAGACTGATAGTGAACCATGTGATTACCACAGACGCAGTTTGGACCATTTGGCTGTGTCTATCTCAGATTGGATAAGACGTCCTAGGGGTAAAGGCTCCTCTCAGGCTTGATTTAAAAACAACAACAATGAATTTAAAACGAGTCACTGCACACAGTATAAACACAAACTTACAAAGGTCACTGCACACCATATGTACACAAACTTACAAAGGGTCACTGCACACGATGTAAACACAAACTTACAAAGGGTCACTGCACACGATGAAAACAGAAAAGCGTCACTAGTGACATCTGGCAACATTGGTGGCAGATTACCTTTGTAAGAAACCGGTTTTCCATCAGGTGTATTGTTCAGAACGCCACCTGGCGAACCTCAGCAGTAGTTCAGAACCAGAACCTGAAGCACAATGCCAAAAGGTACTTGGAAAATAACGTTACAGAACATGGCAATATCCCACTGCACTTTTCCAAACTACTATGCTCAGGAGGGACTCCAATGTCTACTACCTACATTACAATGAGATTGGTAGATTATTTGCTAGTGTTATAACTTCACAGGTTAGCCATTTACTTATATGTATCTAGAATTATGTGATAACGAGTTATGCTGTCCACAAACTGGTGTATAAAAATACAAAGCTCGCTGCAATACCGTAGGAAAATGTCAGTAAACGTCAGGTAAACCATTTTCGAACTTGGCCTTCCTTTCCACAACCGCTACACACCTACCAAAAATCACAAAGTTCCATCGACAAGTTCTCGAGTTACTTGCTGTTGACCTACATATAGACCCAACATAACCGAGAACATGTGTTCATGTTATGTGCCACGCCATGGAAATAGAAAAGTTCGGAATAAAGTTCTTCATAGGATGAAACTCAAGTAATTTACTGCCCGCAGTTGCATTGCAGAATACTAAGGCTGGATTTAAGACTCTTTGACACAGCATGCAGATGAGCACATGACGTGGGTCAGTCTCTTCATTTATCTATTTATTGGTTCTGGCTGTTCAGCACGCACAGCCAGAGCTGCCCAACCAGCCTGTGGATTTTACACAGGTCTAGCCCTGCTGGCAGACAAGGACGGTTACAAATGGAATTTGACAAGGACAGGATAATTATCAAGTACATAAAAGAACATGATGTAATATAGTTGTTTTTTGTTTTTTTGTTCTCCTGTCGATTTGACAGATGAGGAGACAGACAGGCTATTTGCCTGTTTGCCTGACCTGCACATGACTTTTTTTGGTGAAGGAGGGGTGTGTAATTAGTTCTCTACCTTCTCGTCCGCTGGAGCACTAAGTCTCATAGCACTAAGTAGTCATAGTATCTACAACAGTATTTATCAACAACAACATATACAGCGAGAGGTCATGCTGGGTCACTGTATACACCTGTAAGGGTCCCCTTAAGACATCCCCAGAGTTTTCTATTAAAGGCGGAGTTTTCTTTTGGAGGAAGCAGCAGTTGTGACAGTGCGAGTAGAAGTAAGGAGGGTGTTCCAGGGTGAATGTTGCTCTGTTAAAAGAATATTCTCTGAATCTCTGGCTGGACTTAATTGAGTTCAGATGTCAGGTGGGTCGCTGTTCCTGAAGGAAGTAATGTGACTCAAGTGGCAGATGCCACGGGTTCTGGGGTACAAGGGTTGAACGGTGTTCAGGGCAGCGTTCATTGAGGAAGTTGTTCCGGGTAAAAGCGGTGTGGAATCGTCGTTGGAACTGCAGTGATGGTTCAGTGTCTTGTTTCAGTTTCTCTCGTTGTGCTGCCACGGTTCTTCTGATGTGTGGGGGATCTCTAGTTCCCACATTTACCATTTACTCAAACATTTATTGTTGTCTCATAGATATGGTAGAAGACTGCATTATCTGCCTGTAAATATAAGTTTTATACCAACGTTTATACTCATCATGTTACTGGGTATCAAAGTATTTCCAGGAAGTTAATCCACCAGGAGTCTATTTCGCACCCTTACGTCTGAACACCCTGGAAGAATTGCAAAGGAAATGGCTTATGCAGTTCAATCCTGATAAGTGCTATATCATACACATGACGAACAAACGCACACCAAATGTGTCTCATTACCAGTTTTGTGGTCAGACATTAAAAACCCAACCATACCTAGGTGTTACGTTAACAACTGGGCTTAAGTGGGGTGTCCATGTTAATAGAATAGCAACCAAGGCTAAACAGACATTTTGAGTGATCAAACGCAACTTGTGGGCATGCCCAATCTTTGTAAAATGACTTGCATACACGTCACTGGTAAGATATAACCTTGAATATACCGCTACAGTATGGAACCCGTATACAAAGAAAGACAAAGATAAACTTGGAAGCTTACAGAACCAAGCTGCCCAAATCTGTACAAACAACTACAACAGGGATTCTAGTGTTACCAAAATAAAAACAGATTTGCAGTGGAAGTCACTTGAAGACAGAAGGAAAATGTCCAGACTTTGCATGATGTACAAAATGACCAATAAACTGGTGGACGTACCGACTGATAAGTATCTAATACCGGCTGAACAAAGAAATGACTTCAAGTACCAGAGTTACCAACCTAGGGTTGATGTGTTCAAAAATACGTACTTTCCCAGAACTATCGTAGAGTGGAATGTGTTATCACCAAGTACAGTAGGGGCATCTTCTTTTGCTAGTTTTAAAGAACACTTGCAGATAGATATCGATGTGCAAAAGTTAGGTGAGACGGGTCGTTCGTTGTAACATAACCAACTGCTGCCGCGCCGCGTGCCTGCCAAGCTGGTGTGTTACGCTGAACGGCGGTTTTACCGGCTATTTACATGTAGATACAGATACAGATACAGACGTTGTTCCGCACAAGTTGTCAATGAGTCATTTGGTAGCACATGTAGTGGTACAGTGGGACCGCTAGATGTCATCAATGTACCTGCACGATAAGCGACCTTGTGTACAACCGGTTTTACATCTTAAGGTTTTATAGAAGGTCATTTGCCGCCATGTTCCTTCTAACTGATCAATGTTTTTGGCAACTTGTGAAGTGTTGACTATGGATAGGTTATTTACTTCGTCAGTTAGAGATTTACCATGTGCTCTGGACGACAAGCGATGCATGGATTATGGGTGACGTGTGGAGGTCATATCCGACTTAGGAATACGTCTTGTGACTTGGACAGAAAGCTTGCTTCAAGAGAGCAGAGAACAACAATGGTGCGTGTTATAGTTCTTGACAATTGGTTCTATAAATGTGGAGGCTGGATCGGAATGTCTTTTTTAATTCATCAGTACTACAACAGAAGTTGACTGATGTATAGCATATCTAATGGGTTAAAGTTTGAGCGTTTGTCCCTTGGTTTATGTGTGATGTAGCTGTTCTATTCTAGTTCCCTGAAGGGGAAATCTTACATCAAACCTTCACTTGGTACATTATACAGCCCTAACCTGGCTGGAGATTTTCTTCTAGACACGACCATTTTGGAACCTCTGTGTGTGGACTGCTTACTAGTCTTGCCCGGAGCACGTCTTTTCAATACGGATGTGTGTGGTATATTCTGTGGATGAGGTTTTAAACAGCCTGTGTTCGAATGTTCATGAGATGTCAAATGATAAACAACATTTAGCTGATCTGGCCTAGCCATTTACTACTGTTCTAATATATTTACCTTATTGTCTGAAATTGAAGAACATTGTTTAAAAACGGGATCCAATTTCCTTCCAAAGGCGAACTTCTATGTATAAAATGTTCCCTGCTGATATTTCGCTGGTAAGAAAACAAATCTGTTAACGAGCAAGTTTCCAGGTGATCGAACATCATCGCTTCGCAAACAGCTGCCGACAGGTCGGATAACTCCGTGACCTTTTCACGCATGAACAGATCGCAGCAGACATTTTACCGCCTCCAAACTGTGAGATAGTCGCGTCGGTGGCCTGTTGGACGGACATTTGTATCGTGTAAAAATTGTGGCACTGAGGAAGTTTAGAAACTCTATTGAAGTAAAAACTGTCTGTAACAAGGGTGTGCAAGATTTGACACGTCGTTTTGAGGTTCTATGCAATGAGAGCGAGAAAGACAATGCCGTTGGGGGAAACACCAAATTGAGTATAAATGACCATTTTAAGAACACGTTTTTTTACCTCAGTGAATTGTATTGATAGATGCAGAGTTTAGATGCAGAGATAACAGAGAAGCAAATATTACATACCCATTTTAAGGAAATAGGCAAAGCACCCACTACCTGAGTGGGTTCTTTCGTAAAAGTTTTCCAACCTTGTGATCCTAAGTTAACCATTATTGAAAGTGTTTCTCTCAGGCGTTATGGCACAGAAACGGATACTCACATTACGCACCCACCTTATAAATCTAGTTTCAAAGTCCTTGTGGAAATTAATCCTTATAAATGTGACTTTTGCGGTGATTTTACATTTACGTGCAAAAAGATATAGTGCGTAACAACTTTGCAATACTATCTTGGGGTCAGACGGGTCACAGCAATGTAGCAGTTCAAGAGGGTTGAATAGACGCACACTAAAAGTCCGAAAATAGCTTGACAACATGAGATGGTGATGAAACATTTTGGACAAATAAAAATTGTTAGACTTCTTTTGGTACATGGTTGAAAGCGTTGAAATTTATTGAAATAGGTTCACAGGGAAATGTTAAAAGTTGTTGTATAAACCTGATAAAGTTGACAGGAAATCCTGGGTAAGCTTGGTTAACCAGCTTTTATTTTTCTTAAGGGCGTCATAAGCATGATATGATCAAGAATTTGGCAATAGAGAAGGTTTATTTATATCTTTATAAAAAGGAAAAAAAGCAGGCAATTCCATCATGGAAAAATAAGGTTGCAAATACACAAAGGCTATGAAAATAGTGCACAATCAAAGAATGATTTGCAACAGAAAATTTGATACGGGCGACATGCTATAAGGTAACAAAACATCGATCAGTTTTTTAGGGTATCGAACGTCAGAAAATGAACATACTTTTTGAGATTTTGGAACGCTCAGCATATCTCATAGTTAATCATTATTCAAGGAAAATTAACTGGCTTTTAACAAGTTGCTAGCCAATAATCTCGGCCAGTAGATCCTACGGTGGCATAAGATGGTATCATAAAGCTGGCCAAGAGTTAAATCCGCCAACCTAATGTCAGGCCAAACTTCTTGGCCAGCGTATGATACTATCTTAGGCCACCGGCCGTAGGATTAACTAACGAAGACTTTCTTACCTCAGAACATGAGTTTCACTTGCATTAGTTGTAATTCTTTTGGCATCTTATATCACATTAGAAAAGCTTATTCTTGACTTGCAGTAACGTTATATCTAGATGTTGCTATTAAAGTTAGTGAAGATAACATATGATACTAAGTGCAATATGGTAATGCAGTATAAATTAAACAACTACGACTTGAAACTGAATGTGAATGGATCTGTATGAACGTGGATTATCGTCACTGATACGTTCCAATGCGGATCAAAAGGCGATTATTAGAGCAAGCGAATATCTATATCTATATTATGTACAATGCGTGTGTAAAATTGTTCATAGACTTGTCAGTACTTTAATTGATGTAACGGATATATCTCTTTATATAGTTCGTCTGACCCGTACCCTTACCTCTTCCCTTATGACCTCACTGAAAACGGCAGGCCGATTTGAGGTTGTCATGAATAAGGTTTAAACAAAGAAATATAACATGTAGCAAGAATGTTGTGAGAATCATGAAAAGTCAACAGTATCTAGACAGAAGTATCAACTGATTTCTAAATAAACTTTCCATACTTAATGTACCAAATAAAGCCATGATAACAACAGACCAATCTTTGACCGCCCTCGAAGATTAGCAGAAAGGAAATGACTTTTCTTCCCGACGTTACAGGATGAATGACGTTACAGTGTGGTAACCGGGAATCCAGATCATTACCAGGGCCCACACACGCCAGCTCTTCGGCACAAACTGTAACATACCCCGAGGACATTCGGCCTCAGCCCCGCCTCCACCCCGAAGGCCCTCTTGATTGGATTCAGTCAGGCGAAATCACCGGGATGAGCTTAGCTGGCCGGCGGGGATAGAAGCTCACCCTGCCGAGGACTCCCCGTCTGGAACCCCGGGGGAAGCCAGAAGGGATAGGGTGATAGGGTGGATTTAAAGTTGAAAAGTAAATCTGTCCAGATTTTACTTCGTTTTTCGCTTAAATCTTCCATCACACATGTTCCTGTGGTTGAGGATAATAATTCCCCACTGATTTCGTGTTTGGTACTCGCTTTTGAAGTTTATGTGCATGCGTGTTGCTTTGGCCCATCGGTGGCTAAAGAAGAAATAAACTTCAATCGAAAGGTACAAATGATAGAGACTTTCTCTCTTGGTCAGTTGGCGGGGACTGGGAGCTGTTTTAGAGCACGTTGTTGTTCAGCACACCTGGTTTTCAGCTCACCGAGCCTTCGTATAGAACATTGGGGCCCGCATGTATACGTACCTGGGGCCTGGGGACAAGTCTGGTTGACGTCACTGTCATTCTTTGTGGCTTAGGGACCCTTAGAATTACGTTAGAATTGCCCTGAAATCGACGTTTTAAGACAAACCACCGTTATGATGAAGGAGACAATCTTTTGTTACCCAGTTTTGTTCTTCATTACTCAGGACTCAATGAAGGAGTGTACTTTTTGTATTCTTCAATGCGTGGTATCAAAAGGAACGCCTGACTCGTTAAAAAAAGCCTTTAAAATCTATCCAAGTCTCATCTTTATGAGGTAGTGTAGGGCCTTGTGTGCGGCTGGTTCTGTCACAGTATGCTTATGACCCTGAGCCTGACGTCGAAGCTCTGGAATATCCGTAGTTTGAGAAAAGACGATCCTTGGTGGAGGGTTAAGGCATGGATACAATTGGCACCGCTGTCAGTCCTTGAGATTCAACTAACTTTGGATGAAATCCATGCAATTGAGTTGACATGGCCTCGTGTTGCCCAATTAAAAACGCACCAAACAAGTAAAGACTAGGTGTGACCATCTATGGTAACATCGTCGCGTCTGGTGATGAAGATCTCTAAAGGAAATGTCACTTCATAAGAACAAAGGCGAGGCGCTTATTTTAAAATTCGACACATCCATCACCAAGCCCTCACCCATCTATAGATAGCACAGAGGACAATGGAAGCGACCAAACCTAGGTCAATAAGGCCAAGGATACATATCACCTGAGTACAGTAAAACGTGTTGTATTCGTGATGCGTCTGTGATGATTCTTTACTTACCTTTACCGAGAAGGCCATGGTTGGGGGAGCATTCGTGTATGTGCTTGTGTGTGTTTGTGTTTGTGTGTGTGTGTACATGTGTGTGTGTGTGTGTGTGTGTGTGTGTGTGTGTGTGTGTGTGTGTATGTATATGTATGTGTGTGTGCATGTGTGTGCGCGCATGTATGTGTGTGTGTGTGTGTGCGTATGTATGTATGTGTGTGTGTGTGCGTATGTATGTGTGTGTGTGTATATGTCTGTGAGTGTCCGCCTGCGCGGCAAACTCCCTTCCCACCAAAAAACCCCAGCCCCGCTCGAAGTCTGCGACGGAGTCTCTGTTTCTAATGGAGTGCCCGTCCTTCCATACTCTGTTTCTTATATAGTGCCCGTCCTTCCATACTCTGATGAACCAATGTCTTCTTACACACCACATCAGAAGTCCAGATGATCACACTCATGTCAATATTCCCCATCGGCATCCCTCGTCTTCAAGTTAACCTGTGTTCTCCTTGTTGTTTCTATTTATTATGCTACAATGTATCACTTTTTTTTCTAAAAGTTAACGAAAGGTGGGAACGAATGACACTTGTCCTTTTATTATTAGTCAGATTAAATATGTTTGGATTAATTTCACATCACGCCCGAATTGTTTACAGATTAAGAGGGAACCCAGTGGTCAGTTGTCACTATATCCCCACGATGCGTTGCCAGGCAGAGAGGACACTGTGTGGCCGGGAATCAGTGACACCTCATGCCGACAGAGTGAGCAGACCGTCCCGTGTTCTTAACCGGGCCCGGCCAGGCAGTTTTCGGAAAACAGAAATGTGACCTAGGCCTCAGCGGGGCGGGTTGCTTTCAAATTGGTGCTTTATTAGACCATTAGCTGAGATACAAAACTTTAAAAAGATTTACACAGCTAATCTTCCTGGACATGATACATGTCTAAGCTCACCGATCTGTGACAAACTTTCCTTCGGGGCAGGTTGGATGAACCGCCGTAGAGCTGCTCGGTGTAGGCCCTCGAAACAGTTTGACATCACGGCTTTGGAATGAAATCATACCGACTGGCACAAAAGTATACTGGCTATGAACAAGTCATTTCTGAACAAATTCAAATCACTCGTCTTCCACACATGCCATTGCTCTGTCTCACGGTCAACTGATTTATATTGATAGTCTTTGTGGTTGAAATTAGGGAAGCTATTTGATAATTCGCAGGGATAGCTGTTTAATCTGATAGAATTTGTGGCGTGCTGGCTAAAAGACAATGTTTAGCAGCCCAGTCGATGTCGCTGTCAATGGAATTCGTGGCCGAAAGTTTAACAGGAAATTGGAGCGGTGGTACATTACACACCACCTTCCCTCACAACGTGACGTTTATGGTGGCACTACTGTACGGACGGTGATCTCACCGGGCAAAACAAACAAACAAACAAACAATCAAACAAACAAAGACACAAAACAACGTGACGTTTATGGTGGCACTACTGTCCGGACGGTGATCTTACGGGGCAAACAAACAAACAAACAAACAAACCACAGGGACATAATAACAACGTGATGTTTATGGTGGCACTACTGTACGGACGGTGTTCTCACCGGGCCAAACAAACAAACAAACAAACAAACAAACAAACAAACCACAGGGACATAATAACAACGTGACGTTTATGGTCGCACTACTGTACGGACGGTGTTCTTACGGGGCAAACAAATAAACAAACAAACAAACCACAGGGACTCAATAAAGGTTCGTCTCCAAGCAGATGTAGGGAGCGGGTTACTACACTGTAAAGGTCAATGTACGCAAGTATCGGTGGTTGACACCAGGGTTGGGCCTGCCTAATCTCCAAGCAGATCTTGCGTGGCCGACAGGGGAGTAAATTGTAATGTACGCAAGTATCGGTGGATCAGGGTTGGGCAAGCTCCCTCCCGAAACGTGCCATGTACCCAGGTACCCCCTATGACGCGTAGGGAGAGGTGCTTATTTTAAAACGACACATCCATCATCAAGCCCACACCCGTCTGTAGATGTCACAGAGAACAATGGGAGCGGCCAAACCTCGGTAAATAAGGCGAAGGACGAACATCACCTCAGCACAGTAAAACGTGTTGTATTTGTAATGCGTCTGTGATGATCCTTTACTTACCTTTACCAAGAAGTGCTTTGTTTGGGGCAGCGTTCCTGTACTTGTGTGTGTGTGTGTGTGTGTGTGTGTGTGTGTATGTATGTGTGTGTATGTGTGTGTGTGTGTGTGTGTGTGTGTGTGTGTGTGTGTGTGTGTGTGTGTGTGTGTGTATGTATGTGTGTGTATGTGTGTGTGTGTATGTATGTATGTGTGTGTATGTGTGTGTGTGTGTGTGTGTGTGTGTGTGTGTGTGTGTGTGTGTGTGTGTGTGTGTGTGTGTGTGTGATATGCCAACGATACGAAGCTGACATTATTGAGCACAAATATCGTCACTTCTTACCTACTCTGAGGAACCCATATCTTCTTACATACATACATACATCATCGACCGGAGGTCGGGACAAGGCTAGTACATGCTATACTTACTATACATACTATGTCAGGAGTCCAGATCCTCACAATGAAACAAGTATATATATATCCTATGATATCTTCCAATATCTTCCCAGATACTATATGAGAAGTTACCACAATCCTTAAGAGTTGATGAATGGACGTGGAGTTACTATAGTCAGACGGTTAGGGGAATTTGTATATAAAGCATTTACTTTTGCTATAGCATCACGTCAAAGTCAATATAAATCATTCCCATCCTTCAAATTCGTCGTCCATCTCTCCAAGTTAACCTGTCCTGCTTGTTGCTTTTGGTGATTTACAAATTCTCGAAGTACATTACAATGCATCACTCTCAATTTTTTTAGTTAAGTAAGTGTAAGAAAAACTGACATCTGTCCATGTATTATAAGAATGGATTTGCTTTGATTTAGCTATAGGGTAATAATTATCATGATTTCTTTAGGACTAAAGACGTATAAAGAACTGTTGTTTTGATTATTTACTAACGTTATATATTGGTAGTTCTGCTTTCTTCTGGATTTCACACATGTTCCTGTGATTAAGGTTATTAGTCCACTAGTTTTGCTTTCTGCAATTTTGGTACATATGAATCCATTACGTTTGCATGTATGTATGTTTATATTCATGACTCATTGTTGACAAAGGAAAACAAAGTTCCATCAGAAATGCACACGGCGTGCTTGGGACGTTCCCTCTTGGCGTGTATCGGAGTTAGGTCATGCTTTCCCATCGTTGCCTAAATAATGCTCAATCTAGATAATGTAATGGATGATTGGCAGTCTTTTAAAGTGTCGCTTGTGTTCGGATTACCGCAATAACCACTTGGCTAAACATAAGACCCAACTTTAAGTTCTCGCCGCCCAAGTCTTTTAACTCTAGGAACAGGAGTACAGCAGATCAGGAGTACACAGATTGATTCTATCACCAGGCTAATTGGTAAAAGATTACATGGTTTAAAATGATTTCGAATTGTTGCTGACACAGGAAACATAGATAGATGTCTAACGGTTTAAGCTTTGTCCCTTGTTTTATGTGTGATGTAGCTGTTCTATTCTCCAGTTCCCTGAAGGGGAAATCTTACATCAAACCTTTACTTGGTACATTATACAGCCCTAACCTGGCTGGAGATTTTCTTCTAGACACGACCATTTTGGAAAGGGTCACTTGAAACCTTTGTGTGTGGACTGCTTAATTTTTCTTGCCCGGAGCACGTCTTTTCAATACGGATGTGTGTGGTATATTCTGTGGATTGGCTTTGAATCGGCCTGTGTTCGAATGTTCATGATATGTCAAATAATACCATTTAACCTATTTGGGCTAACCATTTACTATCTTTCTACTATATTTACCTTATTGCCTAACATTGAAGAACGTTGTTTATAAACGGGATTTAATCTCCTTCCAAAAATCCATTCTGATATTTACCTGGTTAGATAAGGAATCTGTTCACCAGCAAGTTTCCATGTGATCGAACAACTTCGCAAACAGCTGTCGACAGGTCGGGTAACTCCATGACCTTTTCACGCACGAATAGATCGCAGCAGAAATTATCTTCTCCAAACTGTGATATCGTCGCGTCGGTGGCCTGTTGGGCCGCTATTTGTATCGTGTGAAAAATGGACCCGTACCCTTAGCTCTTTCCTTAAGACCTCACTGAAAAGCGGCCTGCAGACCGATTTGAGGTTGTCATGAATTAAGTTCAAAGAAATATAACATGTGGCAAGGTCCAAGGATGTTGTGAAAAACATGAAAACCGACACTATCTGAACAGTATTAACTGATTTTTAGTTAAACCTTTCCATACTTAATATATCAAATCAAGCCCTAATAGCAACAACCAGACCAACCTTTGACCAATCTCGCAGATTAGTAGAAAGGAATTTTTTCCGAACTTACAAGATGAATGACGTTACAGTGAAGTTACTGGGAATCCAGATCGTTACCAGGGCCCACACAAGCCAGCTCTTCGGCACGAGCAGTAACATGCTCCGAGGAAATTTTGACTTGCCCCGCCGAAACCCCGAAGGCTTTCTTAATTGGATTCAGTCAGGCGAAATCACCGTGATGAGCTTAGCTGGCCGGCGGGGATAGAAGCTCCCCCTGCCGAGGACTCCTCGTCTGGAACCCCGGGGGATGGCTAGAAGGCTTGGTTAGGTTATAGAATGGCTTTAAAGTTGAAAAGTAAATTTGTCATGATTTAAGCTTTCATCACACACGTTTCTGTGGTTGAGGAAAATTATTTCTTTATTACTGACTTATTTCGTGTTTGGTACTCGCATTTGATTAAACGCATGTGGAGTTTATCTGCATGTGTGTTGTTTTGACCTATCGCGGTGGTTAAAGGAAAAATACTTCACTCGAAAGGTACAAATGATAGAGACTTTCTCTCTTGGTCAGGGGGTGGGGACTGGGAGCTGGTTTTAGAGCATGTTGTTGTTCAGCACACCTGGTTTTCAGCTCTCCGAACATTCGTATAGAACATTTAGGCCCACCTGTACCTGGGGCCTGTGGAACATTCGGGCCTGTTTGCTTTTGGTGATTTACAATTTCACTCTCAAGTGTATCACTCTCAAGTATTTGAGTTAACTAAGTGTAACAATAAATGTTATCTTTCCTTGTACTATTAGAAAAGATTTGCTTTGATTTAGCTATAGGGTAGTAATTATCATGATTGCTTTAGGACTAAAAACGTGTAAAGAACTGTTAATGTTGTTTTGATTATTTACAAACTATATATATTGGTAGTTCTGCTTTCTTCTGGATTTCACACATGTCCCTGTGATTAAGGTTATTAGTCCACTAGTTTTGCTTTCTGTAATTTTGGTACATATGAATCCATTAACGTTATGCTTGCATGTATGTATGTTTATATTCATGACTCATTGTTGACAAAGGAAAACAAAGTTTCATCAAAAATGCACACGGCATGCTAGGGACGTTCCCTCTTGGCGTGTATCGGAGTTAGGTCATGCCTGCCCATCCTTGCCTAAATAATGCTCAAATTAGATAATGTAATGGATGATTGACAGTCTTTAAACGTGTCGCCTGTGTTCGGATTACCGCAATAACCACGGGGCTAAACACAAGGCCCAACTTTAAATTCTCGCCGCCTAAGTCTTTAACATTTGTAACAAGAGTGCAGCAGATCACACAAATTGCAATCAATCCAAATGCGAGATTCTATCACCAGGCCGATCGGTAAAAGATAAAATGGTTTAAAACGATTTCCAAATGTCGTTGAGAGAGGAAACATAAGTACATGTAGATGTTTACCGGTAATCGGAGGTTTGTGACAATACATTCGATGAGCCCAATTTTTGTGTTGGAACAATAATGCACTGTGCTATATTATGGTATATTAGTTTGCATGGTTCTATAATCATACGGATCATTTGATCTACCATCAGGGAATGTGGATACTTTTTTCTCCAACATCACAGTTGTCTAAAGAGGGATTGTGTCTCTTTTGTGCTTGTGGTTTGTCAAAACAATAACGGGACAATGTGGAATATTTTTCACTAAAGAGACCCAAGTTTTTGGCAATCTGCTTCACATGCTTGTTCGATTCTCACAATGATTAGGCTAAGTTCTGACAACAATAGCCCCATTATTACACAC